>NC_069507.1:55646587-55739087 GCF_027579735.1 Bombina bombina | reverse complement strand
CTTAGCAGAAGGAAAGCCGAGTTGCTGCCCGTCCGGTGAACGCAAAGCCCTGATGGCGGTTTAATGCACAACGAGTGCCCTACAATCCATATGCGAACTGGTGAAGAGCCCTTACCTAGAACAACATCATATAGATACTCTCAGCTTGGAAAGTTCAAACAACAATACCGGACAACAATAAACAAGACATAAAACATAGTAAAAGAAAACGTAGCCGCCCCCCTCCCCATAAGGACTTAACTATCTGTCTTTAATACAGCTTATATTGCCCCAATCTCCAACGCCCTAATCGTTTGATTTCCCCAGCTGAAGAACCCTTTGACCCAGCGCTAGTAGCCACACCAATCCTAAATAAATGCGGGACAACCCATGATGTATCTAAACCGCACGCTGCCGCTGCTAAAGACAGCACTTATTTGAATTGAAATACCGACAATGCATAAGAATCCTAATATACAAAGAATTCATTTGGCCCTGCCGGTCTGACCCTTAAATAGTTTTCTGCATTACCTCTCTGGCAGCACTCAGGTAGCTCATGTCTGCTTAGTGGAAGCCAAGCACCTTTTCCTTCTTGATCTGTTTTAGACCATAGAATGAATAAAAGCATCCCATCCTCAGAGGCCCTTACAAGCTCAAGCTGTATGCCTCCCCTCCCACTTTAGCTGAAGACACCAATTCCCCCACTCTCAGAGCTCCTGATAAAGCCATGGAGAAGACCGCCCTAAATAAAATCACTTCATAATGTGGTGCACAAATCCCGTCTAGTGATTTCACAAGATCCTTTAATCGGAGAGGGGTAATAGGTTCCCTCTGATTCTTGCTGAAGAACGCTACTGCTGAAAGCCTACTTTGATCTGACACTCTGGAAACCCCTGTTTGCTTTAACCACGCCAGCCATTCCAACACCTGTACCTGCGATGTCTGCTGCATGGCGAACACCCTGTTTTTGCAGAATGTCTCCCATTCCTTCCAGTGTAACTCATAAGCCTTCCAAGTCTTGGGAGCCAGAAAAGCCTTCACTAATGGGATGATGGATGCCCAGAAACTGCAAACTGCCAGAGAAATAAGGGGCAAGGTAAGCCTTGTGCTGCAGCCCTAGGAGCTACCTTCCTAAACTGTTCCAACTTGAATCTAGAGAGCACGCCTGCCACTACATTATACACCCCTGGGACGTGCCATGAACTAGATGTTAAGTTGTAAACAGTGAAGTACTAGATGCTGAAGGTACCTTACCACTACAGGTGATGATGCAGACAATCTGTTTATGGCATACACCACACTCATGTTATCTGACCAGAACACCACTGATCTGTTTGCCAGCCTTCTTCCCCACAGTTCAACAGCCACCACAATAAGAAATAGCTCCAGAAGTGTGAGGTTCCTCGTCAGGCCCGAGGCCACCCACTGACTTGGCCATGGAGCAGCGCTCCATTCACCTTTAAGGTATGCCCCATATCTGAAGCCTCCTGCCGCATCAGTGAACAGATGCAAGGACTGATTTGTAATCGTATCAGCTCGCCACAGGCAGACTCCATTGAAATGGGTCAGAAATCTGTTGCATATGTAGAGGTCCTCCTTCATTTTGGTGGACACCACAAATTTTCTGGCGCCATCTCTTTGACCTTTCAGCTGTTCCTCTAATTTCCTGTTAAAGACGCGGCCCATGGGAATGGCCCTGCCCGCAAAATTTAACATACCTAATAAAGACTGCAATTCTCTAAGTGAAATGCTGGAAGGAGCCGCCACTGATCTGACTGTCGTCAAGAGTTTAACCACTTTGTCTTGCGGGAGATGACATCCTGCTGCCACCATGTCTATCTCAATCCCCAAGAAAGTTAGACATGTGCAGGGGCCCTGCATTTTGTCCTCCGCAAGTGGAACTCCAAACTCTGAAATCACATCTCTCATGACCGCCATTAGCATATCACATTCTGAAGTACCTGCTCTTCTTATTAACAGAAAGTTATCTAAATAATGGGCCACCACCCCCTCTTCTGAAGACTTCTGTACCACCCAATGTAAGAATGAGCTAAAACACTCAAATAGTGCACAAGATAGGGAAAAGCCCATTGGTAGGCATCTTTCCATGTAGTACCACCCATCAAATTTCAAACCCATGAGTTTGAAGGCAGACAGGTGCAATGGAAGCAATCTGAACGCTGATTCTATATCTAGCTTGGCCAACAGAGCACCTCTACCCACCATTTTTAATAAGGCCACCGCCTTGTCAAACGACTGATAGTGCACCGAGCTTAATGCCGGGTCTATCGCATAATTGACTGATGTGCCCTTTGGGTAGGAAAGGTGGTGTATCAACCTGAATTTGCCTGTGTCCTTTTTTGGGACCACTCCCAGCGGTAATACCACCAAATCTGGGAATAGTTGTTCCTGAAAGGGTCCCACTACCCTCCCTAATGCCCCCTCTTTGCTAATTTTCTCGTGCACCACCGTAGGGAAATCGTTTGCAGATTTGAGGTTGCGATGAACCGAGAACCCCCTAACTGAATCTTGAACCGGAATCTGAAAACCCTCAAGCAACCTGGTCCATAGCACCCCAGCAGCTTCCCTGTCAGGGTAGCGTGCCAACCACAGGATCATAGCATTTGGCTTAAAAGGCATTGGGGGCTTTGTTATCAGGCCCACCTCTTGCTCCAGCCTTGTCAGATACAGGTTCTATCATTTTGGAGCAACCCACTCCTAGGTGGGGGTCACCACAGTATTTACAGATGTGACGAAAGGAGCAATTTGCTCCCCTCTCACACTGTTTGTCCTGGTACTTCCAACACTCCTTTCCCCGTACCTGCAGGGGGTGAGGGAGAACGCTCCAACTCCAGCTTCGACCACATGTATATCCTGTGTGCCAAAATGGAGTAGCGGATTTCCCACCATCTTTCTGCAGAAGGCCATATCGTACTCCTGCAACATGCCTTCTTTAAAACGTTTGTGTATACTATTAATTGTATCCGCATATTTGTAAAGGTTATGCCCCTGTGCTGGCTATTTGTCTACATAACAGGTTGCCATAACCCTAAAGCACCTTTGCCACTCTTCGTATGTTTCAGGCCACTGGACCCTCTTGAGGCCAGTGCCATCTTCCGCCCTCTCTTTGTTTCTGTAAGCTCCTGCTAACAGTTCAAAGATGTTGATTTACCTCCCTTCTTGTATCTTTTTAATCACCTTGGTTTTTAAATGCCCAAACAAAGAATGCACTAAACAAGGATAGGTGTCCCCTTGCGCCGCCACTTTTCTAGGAACCGGTGGACCAGCCCCAGCACCACTATATACCACCAACTGCAGATTATTACTATCCTCAGGGACCCCAGCACTCCCTGTCTTAGCTTGTGCCTGCGCTGCAAACATTTTCTTGATCATTCTAAACATATGCTGCTGCCCTTTTCCTACTAGACCCAAACCTTCTCACTCTCCGAGTCTGACCCACTGGAGGATGAGCTAATGTCAGCATGTGTGTGTGTAGATATAAAGAACTCACCGTTCGCTGTCGCCTGCATTCCTGTTTCAGACGTGGATGACTCTGCCACTGCTGTAGCTGAAGGTCCTGTTGCCTGCTGATTCACATCGCCTGCTTGCTGGCTTTGTTCCCCCCTGGATGCACTGGCTGAGGAATTCATGATTCCCTGTGAAATGACAGAAAGATGGGGAGTACTCTGGAAAGAGGACGGGAATCCAGAGGGGCCCACCTCTTCTGCAAGACCCTGCCCCCCGCCCCAGCTCATACTCAATGCAGCAGCCATAACCCTCTGCCAATCCACATTCCCAACATTCATACCAGGCACTTGACTGCCCCAAGCGCCTAGTGGCCCTGACCCTTACATTCCTGTGTTAACACTCACACTGCAGTCACCACTAGTTTTAGGTACCACCAAGCTGCAAGTCTGACCTGTATTTTGAGAATCCACCCCTTGCACACTGTTCATGGTAGCCCCCATATGGTCCCAGCCATCAGAGATTCCATAACATTCCTACCGCTCAAACTCCCAGCATTCAGCATATTGGTCCAATATTGCTGCCTAACTGATCTGTGCCCATGACTCTGTTCGCGGCATGCGACTCATTGATCTTCCTTGATCCCACATTTGCCACACCTTGACCTGAGCTCCTTGCCTGTTCTCTTACTGCAGGCCCCACCGTTGTCTCCCTGCGGCCTGCCCTTCCCCCCGGAGCACCAATCTCCTCCCAGAGTCTCCCCAACTTAATGGGGGCTCCGTGAGGTGAATTCACTCCACTCCGGGTCTTCCGCCTCCCATGAACATGGCCGTGATCCTCACCTCTCTCTACGTCTGACGGTAAAAGTCTGGCCACGAGATAGATAAATAGATTTGATAGATAGATAGATAAATAAATAGATAGATTCGATAGATAGATAGATAGATAGATAATTTCCCAGACACAGAATTACAAGACATGCAGGTTAGGACCCATGGTTAGGTTCCCAGAGGTTGTTGTGGTGCCCAAAGCTCTGATTAGAGCAGAGCACTCTGGAGCGTATCTGCCCTCGGCCAAACAATTTTGGTTAAAGGTATTCTATTTAATTATTGAGTGGGTGGGAAGCTCATCCAATCAGAATTGTTACACCCCTCAGCAAATAGAATTTTAGTGGCTAGAGAGGGATGGGGAATGCCCTTAGAGATGAATAAAAGCAGGGAGGATAACACACACAGAGGAAGACCCCAGGAATACAGATAGAGAAACACTCACACAGACCCAAACATACACCACAGGGGGAGAGGGCTGACTGGTCCTGACCAGCACACCTTGAAAGGAAGTAGCTTAAGAGCTTACTGCAAACTCTATCCCTATACTCAGTGAGCAGCCACTTAACCAGAGACCTTTTTCCCGACTCCCATTTTAACTATTGGGTAGAGCATATAGTGATTGCATATTGTTATTTGTATACTTGTTATATTTAAAATTTCTTCTAAAATAGGTATTAAACAGTTGTCAGAATGTAAAGCATAACATTTGTTTTAAAGGGACAGTCAAGTCCAAATTTTTTTCATGATTTAAATAGGGCATGCAATTTTAAACAACTTCCCAATTTACTTTTATCACCAATTTTGCTTTGTTCTCTTGGTATTCTTAGTTAAAAGCTAAACCTAGAAGGTTCAAATGCTAATTTCTTAGACCTTGAAGACTGCCTCTAATCTGAATACATTTTGACCACTAGAGGGCATTAGTCCACATGTTTCATATAGATAACATTGAGCTCATGCACGTAAAGTGAGCACTGATTGGCTAAACTGCATGTCTGTCAAAAGAACTGCAATAAGGGGGCAGTCAGCAGAAGCTTAGATATAAGATAATTACAGAGGTAAAACATGTATTATTATAACTGTGTTGGTTATGCAAAACTGGGGAATGGGTAATAAAGGGAATATCTTTCATTTTAAACAACAAAAATTCTGGTGTTGACTGTCCCTTTAATAAAATAACTTTGAATAAAAGTTGTTTTTTGACATTAGAGCTATTTTCACCAACATACAACACTACATCTGTGAGTGCAATTAGTCTATTCTTTCCCTTTCAGTTCTTTACTGAAAAACTCCTTCTATAAGTTTGTAACAATACACGACACCCCATCCTAAATATATCTGTATATAAATAAAATAATTGAAAGGGGCATGAAACCCCATTTTTTTTCTTTCATGATTCAGACAGAGCATACCCTTTAAGCAACTTTCCAATTTACTTCAATTATTTAATTTGCTTCCTTCTCTTGTTTTCCTTTGCTGAAAGGTTTATCTAGGAAAGCACAGGAGCAGCAAAGGACCTAGGTTCTAGCTGCTGATTGGTTGCTGCATATTATTATTATTATCGGTTATTTGTAGAGCGCCAACAGATTCCGCAGCGCTAATATATATATACTGATTATCATTGGCTCACCCATGTGTTTAGTTAGCAACCAGTAGTGCATTGCTGCTCATTCAACAAACCAAGATAACGAAAAAAAATTGATAATAGGAGTAAATTAAAAAATTGCTTAAAATTGCATGCTCTACCTGAATCATGAAAGAAAAATGTTGGGTTTCATATCCCTTTAAGGAAGACGTATATTTCTAATATTATAGGCAGCGCCATTGGTTTTCACAAATATACTGTAAGAATTTAAAGCATGACAAATTCTTAATTCCTTCTGTAGAAGAAATGTATTTATACTCCATAGGGTAGGATATTGTTCTATCGGTAAACTATCTAAATACTGTATTGCAGTATTGATAATTTGATATAAGGTCTGGAATATAATGATACGTATCAAGATAGTTAATTGACCAAACCCTTTTACAAATTGGTCTCTTAACTATATTGGTAATACATTGTACTAACAACTTGGGTCCTTAAATGGATTTATGATTGCTATATTATCTAGGAGGTTAAGAAAGAACATTGGTATATGTATATTGGACAAGTCTTTAAATCATTATAGTGGCCAGAGGAGTGATTTAAAATTCCAGCATAACAGTATGTGATATGTACTTGTGTCTATTCTGAGAATAATTCAAATATCCGAGTTACTGAACCAGTCTAATATTATAGAGTAAACCTGTTTATCTATTGAGACTGAAGGGGTTCACTGGTAAATACTACTTATTTACTGGAATTCTTATAAAGCTTTTTATTGGTTGTATTTGATTTATCGTTACTTGGTCATGATTTGGTAATCAGAATAATCATATTGTGTTTATGACGTAGTGTAACAGATAATTGAATTGAGATAAATATAATTTGAATGATTTGTAGTTTGTATTTTATTGATGTTTTATTAAAATTGTTATATTTTATTATAAGTGAGTCAGATTAATCACACAACCACTTCTCTGTGTTTATAGCGCCACCTACCAAAAATAATTTAAGAACTTGTTTTAAAGGTTTAATATTGAATGTGTATTTATTAATCATATTTTATTATTAAAGTGATGGTAAATCCTAGCTTTTTGAAATGCTAGGGTTTACCAGTGCTATAAATAAACAGGACTTTCGGTCATGAAGTATAAAAAACATTATGCTGAAAGTTCCTTTATTTGCAGTGAGTTTATGCCGAGCTGAACACCTCCGGGCGCCCATGGCAAAATGCTATTTTTTCAATGAGGTGATGTTTCTACCTCTTAGGGTTCAATTTATCAAGCAATGGTGGACAGGGGCTCCCCTGTCCACCCCAGCTCTCCTCTGGCAGGCTGCAATCGGCTGCCGGAATTTAACATTGTACTAGAGCGCTACAATCCCGCCCCCTGCACACTCACAGCCAATCACGCACGGCAGGAGCTGCCAATCTCCCTGGTCGGATGAGACCGGGAGCTTGAATTTCTCCACCTAAGAGGTGTAGAAGAGGGTAGGGAAGCAGTGGTCTGATGACCACTGCTTGATAAATACTGACTGCAGGCTCTCTTGTGGGAATCTGCAGTCATAGGGAGGCAAAGGGCTTGCTAAATTGAGCCCTTAGCCAATAGCTGTGCAGGCCAATCGGCATTATTTCAAAATCGCATAGATTTACCATCACTTTAATTACTACATTAATTCATAGTAACATAGTTACATAGTAACATAGTAGATGAGGTTGAAAAAAGACCGAAGTCCATCGAGTTCAACCTATACAAATCTAAAATATATACAAAAAGTTCCAGATTAAATAATCCCACTAAAAGGTGACCCATTTAATACTAGCAATCATATCCATGAATTTTGTTTATAGACAGAAATGTATCCAAACTATTTTTAAATGTATCTAGGGTATTGGCATTCACTACCTCCTTTGGTAATGAGTTCCACAATTTTATTGCTCTTATAGTGAAAAAACGTTTCCGTTGCAGGAGATTAAATCTCCTTTCCTCCAACCTTAAATTGTGACCTCTGGTCACAAAAATTTTCTTGGAATAAACAGAGCTTCTGCCATCTTTGTATATGGACCTTGAATATATTTATATAAAGTAATCATGTCACCTCTTAAGTGCCTTTTTCTAAAGAAAACAGACCCAGTTTGGCTAGCCTCTCCTCATAGGTTAAATTCTCCAATCCCCTTATTAGCTTTGTGGCCCTTCTCTGAACTTTTTCTAGTTCTTCAATATCTTTTTTTGAGATTGGTCCCCAGAACTGCATTCCATACTCAAGGTGAGGTCTTACCAGGGCTTTATATAGTGACAGAATTATGCTTTCCTCCCTTGAGTCAATGCCTCTTTCTTTCATGTAATTAGCAAGAGTCCATGAGCTAGTGACGTATGGGATATACATTCCTACCAGGAGGGGCAAAGTTTCCCAAACCTTAAAATGCCTATAAATACACCCCTCACCACACCCACAATTCAGTTTTACAAACTTTGCCTCCGATGGAGGTGGTGAAGTAAGTTTGTGCTAGATTCTACGTTGATATGCGCTCCGCAG
The DNA here is from genome assembly GCF_027579735.1 of Bombina bombina. NCBI lineage: Eukaryota > Metazoa > Chordata > Amphibia > Anura > Bombinatoridae > Bombina > Bombina bombina. The sequence goes on along the minus strand of NC_069507.1, from coordinate 55,730,696 downwards.
CAAGTTGGAGCCCGGTTTTCCTCTCAGCGTGCAGTGAATGTCAGAGGGATGTGAGGAGAGTATTGCCTATTTGAATGCAGTGATCTCCTTCTAAGGGGTCTATTTCATAGGTTCTCTGTTATCGGTCGTAGAGATTCATCTCTTACCTCCCTTTTCAGATCGACGATATACTCTTATATATACCATTACCTCTGCTGATTCTCGTTTCAGTACTGGTTTGGCTATCTGCTATATGTAGATGAGTGTCCTGGGGTAAGTAAGTCTTATTTTCTGTGACACTCCTAGCTATGGTTGGGCACTTTGTTTATAAAGTTCTAAATATATGTATTCAAACATTTATTTGCCTTGACTCAGAATGTTCAACTTTCCTTATTTTTCAGACAGTCAGTTTCATATTTGGGATAATGCATTTTAATTTAACATTTTTTACCTTAAAATTTGACTTTTTCCCTGTGGGCTGTTAGGCTCGCGGGGGCTGAAAATGCTTCATTTTATTGCGTCATTCTTGGCGCTGACTTTTTTGGCGCAAAAATTCTATTTCCGTTTCCGGCGTCATACGTGTCGCCGGAAGTTGCGTCATTCTTTGACGTTATTTTGCGCCAAAAATGTCGGCGTTCCGGATGTGGCGTCATTTTTGGCGCCAAAAAGCATTTAGGCGCCAAATAATGTGGGCGTCTTATTTGGCGCGAAAAAATATGGGCGTCACTTTTGTCTCCACATTATTTAAGTCTCATTTTTTATTGCTTCTGGTTGCTAGAAGCTTGTTCTTTGGCATTTTTTCCCATTCCTGAAACTGTCATTTAAGGAATTTGATCAATTTTGCTTTATATGTTGTTTTTTTCTTTTACATATTGCAAGATGTTCCACGTTGCAAATGAGTCAGAAGATACTTCAGGAAAATCACTGCACAGTGCTGGAGCTACCAAGCTAAGTGTATCTGCTATAAACTTTTGGTATCTGTTTCTCCAGCTGTTATTTGTATTGCATGTTATGTCAAACTTATTAATGCAGATAAAATTTCCTTTAGTACTGTTACATTACCTGTTGCTGTTCCGTCAACATCTAATTTTCAGAGTGTTCCTGATAACATAAGAGATTTTATTTTTTAAATCCATTAAGAAGGCTATGTCTGTTATTTCTCCTTCTAGTATACATAAAAGTCTTTTAAAACTTCTCTTTTTTCAGATGAATTTTTAAATGAACATCATCATTCTGATACTGATAATGGTTCTTCTGGTTCAGAGGTTTCTGTCTCAGAGGTTGATGCTGATAAATCTTTGTATTTGTTCAAGATGGAATTTACTCGTTCTTTACTTAAAGAAGTGTTATTTGCATTAGAAATAGAGGATTCTGGTCCTCTTGATACTAAATGTAAACGTTTAAATAAGGTTTTTAGATCTCCTGTAGTTATTCCAGAAGTGTTTTATCTCCCTGATGCTATTTCTGAAGTAATTTCCAGGGAATGGAATAATTTGGGTAATTTATTTACTCCTTCTAGACGTTTAAGCAAATTATATCCTGTGCCATCTGACAGATTAGAGTTTTTTGGGACAAAAATCCCTAAGGTTATGGGGCTGTCTCTACTCCTGCTAATGTACTACTATTCCTACGGCAGATAGTACTTCATTTAAGGATCCTTTAGATAGGAAAACTGAATCCTTTCTAAGAAAAGCTTACTTATGTTCAGGTAATCTTCTTAGACCTGCTATATTTTTAGCGGATGTTGCTGCAGCTTCAACTTTTTGGTTAGAAGCTTTAGCGCAACAAGTAACAGATCATAATTTTATAGCATTATTATTATTCTATAACATGCTAATAATTTTATTGGTGATACCATCTTTTGATATCATTAGAGTTGATGTCAGGTATATGTCTCTAGCTATTTTAGCTAGAAAAGCTTTATGGATTAAACTTGGAATGCTGACATGTCTTCTAAGTCAACTTTGCTTTCCCTTTCTTTCCAGGGTAAATAATCATTTTCGTTCCTTTCCTCACAAGGAACAAAAGCCTGATCCTTCATCCTCAGGAGCGGTATCAGTTTGGAAACTATTTCCAGTTTGGAATATATCCAAGCCTTATAGAAACCTATAGCCAGCTCCTAAGTACCTATGAAGGTGCGGCCCTTATTCCAGCTCAGCTGGTATGGGGCAGATTACGTTTTCTTCAAAGAAATTTGGATCAATTCCGTTCTTAATCTCTGGTTTCAGAAACATTGTTTCAGAAAGGTACAGAATTGGCTTCAAGTTAAGGCCTCCTGCTAAGAGATTCTTTTCTTTCCCGTGTCCCAGTTAACACAGCAAAGGCTCAGCATTTCTGAAATGTGTTTCAGATCTAGAGTTGGCTGGAGTATTTATGCCAGTTCCAGTTCTGGAACAGGGGCTGGGGTTTTATTTTATCTCTTCATTGTACCAAAGAAGGTCAATTCCTTCAGACCAGTTCCGGATCTATCATTATTGAATCGTTATGTTAGGATACCAACATTCAAGATGGTTACTGTAGGACTATCCTGCCTTTTGTTTAGCAAGGGCATTATATGTCTACAATAGATTTACAGGATGTGTATCTGCATATTCCGATTCATCCAGATCACTTTTAGTGTCTGAGATTCTCTTTTTAGACAAGCATTACCAGTTTTGTGGCTCTACCGTTTGGCCTAGCCTCAGTTCCAAGAATTTTTTTCAAAGGTTCTCGGTGCCCTTCTTTCTGTAATCAGAGAATAGGGTTTTGGTATTTCCTTATTTGGACGATATCTTGGTACTTGCTCAGTCTTCTCATTTTCGAAGAATCTCATACGAATCGACTTGTGTTGTTTCTTCAAGTTCATGGTTGGAGGATCAATTTACCAATCAGTTCATTGATTCCTCAGACAAGGGTAACCTTTTTAGGTTTCTAGATAGATTCAGTGTCTATGACTCTGTCCTTGTCAGACAAGAGAAGTTTAACATTGATATCAGCTTGTCAAAACCTTCAGTCACATTCATTCCCTTTGGTAGCCTTATGCATGGAAATGTTGGGTCTTAGGACTGCCGCATCAGATACGATCTCCTTTGCTCATTTTCACATGCGACCTCTTCAGCTCTGTATGCTGAACCAATGGTGCAGGGATTACTCAAAGATATCTCAATTAATATCTTTAAACCGATTTTACAACACTCTCTGACATGGTGGACAGATCACCATCGTTTAGTTCAGGGGGCTTCTTTGTTCTTCCGACCTGGACTATAATCTCAACAGATGCAAGTCTTACAGGTTGGGGAGCTGTGTGGGGGTATCTGACGGCACAAGGGGTTTGGGAATCTCAGGAGGTGAGATTTCCTATCAATATTTTGGAACTCCGTGCAATTTTCAGAGCTCTTCAGTCTTGGCCTCTTCTGAAGAGAGAGTTGTTCATTTGTTTTCAGATAGACAATGTCACAACTGTGGCATACATCAATCATCAAGGAGGGACTCACAGTCCTCTGGCTATGAAAGAAGTATCTCGAATTTTGGTTTGGGCGGAATCCAGCTCCTGTCTAATCTCTGCGGTTCATATCCCAGGTATGGACAATTGGAAAGCGGATTATCTCAGTCGCCAAACGTTGCATCCGGGCGAATGGTCTCTTCACCCAGAGGTATTTCTTCAGATTGTTCAAATGTGGGAACTTCCAGAAATAGATCTGATGGCTTCTCATCTAAACAAGAAACTTCCCAGGTATCTGTCCAGATCCCGGGATCCTCAGGCGGAGGCAGTGGATGCATTATCACTTCCTTGGAAGTATCATCCTGCCTATATCTTTCCGCCTCTAGTTCTTCTTCCAAGAGTAATCTCCAAGATTCTGAAGGAATGCTCGTTTATTCTGCTGGTAGCTCCGGCATGGCCTCACAGGTTTTGGTATGCGGATCTTGTCCGGATGGCCTCTTGCCAACCGTGGACTCTTCCGTTAAGACCAGACCTTTTGTCTCAAGGTCCTTTTTTCCATCAGGATCTGAAATCCTTAAATTTAAAGGTATGGAGATTGAACGCTTGATTCTTGGTCAAAGAGGTTTCTCTGACTCTGTGATTAATACTATGTTACAGGCTCGTAAATCTGTATCCAGAGAGATATATTATAGAGTCTGGAAGACTTATATTTCTTGGTGTCTTTCTCATCATTTTTCTTGGCATTCTTTTAGAATACCGAGAATATTACTGTTTCTTCAGGATGGTTTAGATAAGGGTTTGTCCGCAAGTTCCTTGAAAGGTCAAATCTCTGCTCTTTCTGTTCTTTTTCACAGAAAGATTGCTATTCTTCCTGATATTCATTGTTTTGTACAAGCTTTGGTTCGTATAAAACCTGTCATTAAGTCAATTTCTCCTCCTTGGAGTTTGAATTTGGTTCTGGGGGCTCTTCAAGCTCCTCCATTTGAACCTATGCATTCATTGGATATTAAATTACTTTCTTGGAAAGTTTTGTTCCTTTTGGCCATCTCTTCTGCCAGAAGAGTTTCTGAATTATCTGCTCTTTCTTGTGAGTCTCCTTTTCTGATTTTTCATCAGGATAAGGCGGTGTTGCGAACTTCTTTTGAATTTTTACCTAAGTTGTGAATTCCAACAACATTAGTAGAGACATTGTGGTTCCTTCATTATGTCTTAATCCTAAGAATTCTAAGGAGAAATCGTTGCATTTTTTGGATGTTATTAGAGCTTTGAAATATTTGTTATCTTTTCCGGTTTTAGAAAGGTCAGAAAACTTCTGCCATTTCTTTGGCATCTTGGTTGAAATCTTTAATTCATCTTGCCTATGTTGAGTCGGGTCAGACTCCGCCTCATAGGATTACAGCTCATTCTACTAGGTCAGTTTCTACTTCCTGGGCGTTTAGGAATGAAGCTTCGGTTGATCAGATTTGCAAAGCGGCAACTTGGTCCTCTTTGCATACTTTTACCAAATTCTACCATTTTGTTGTATTTTCTTCTTCGGAAGCAGTTTTTGGTAGAAAAGTACTTCAGGCAGCGGTTTCAGTTTGAATCTTCTGCTTATGTTTTTCATTAAACTTTATTTTGGGTGTGGATTATTTTCAGCAGGAATTGGCTGTCTTTATTTTATCCCTCCCTCTCTAGTGACTCTTGTGTGGAAAGATCCACATCTTGGGTAGTCATTATCCCATACGTCACTAGCTCATGGACTCTTGCTAATTACATGAAAGAAAACATAATTTATGTAAGAACTTACCTGATAAATTCATTTCTTTCATATTAGCAAGAGTCCATGAGGCCCGCCCTTTTTTTGTGGTGGTTATGATTTTTTTGTATAAAGCACAATTATTCCAATTCCTTATTTTATATGCTTTCGCACTTTTTTCTTATCACCCCCACTTCTTGGCTATTCGTTAAACTGAATTGTGGGTGTGGTGAGGGGTGTATTTATAGGCATTTTAAGGTTTGGGAAACTTTGCCCCTCCTGGTAGGAATGTATATCCCATACGTCACTAGCTCATGGACTCTTGCTAATATGAAAGAAATGAATTTATCAGGTAAGTTCTTACATAAATTATGTTTTTAATACATGCTAGTATACTTTTAGTCTTTGAAGCTACTGCCCTGCATTGTGCACCCATCTTTAGCTTGTTATCTATTACTACCCCCAAATCCCTTTCCTGCTGTGTTTGGCTAAGTCTTGTCTCATTTAAATAATATGTTACCTGCTTATTTTTACTTCCAAAATGTAGAACCTTGCATTTTCCCGTATTAAATCTAATTTTCCATTTACCTGCCCATACTTCTAATTTTTGCAGGTCCCTTAAAATAAGAATAGGGCCCAGTACTGATCCCTGGGGGACTCCACTGATTACCTTTGTCCAATCTGAGTATGATCCATTTACTTCTACTCGTTGCTCCCTATCTTTTATCCAGTTATTTATCCATAAGCTAACATTTTCAGCTATTCCCAGTCCCTTAATTGTGTGCATTAATCTCTCATGTGGCACTGTATCAAACACCTTTGCAAAATCTAAGTATATCACAACAACTGATTCCCCTTTATCTATAGTTTTACTTACTTCCTCATAAAATCTAATTAGATTAGTTTGACATGATCTATTTCTCATAAAACCATGCTGATTTGAACTCATAATCTTGTTTACACGATTATGCTCATCAATATAATCCCTTATAATCCCTTCAAATATCTTCCCCACTATTGATGTCAGACTAACTGGTCTATAGCTTCCTGGATCATCCCTACTTCCCTTTTTGAAGAGTGGCACCACATCAGCTTTATGCCAATCCTTGGGTACCATGCCTGAGGATAATGAGTCTTGAAAAATTAAGAGTAGAGGTTTGTCTATAACAGTGCTAAGTTCCCTTAACACCCTTGGGTGTAGTATTCCATCTGGGCCTGGAGTTTTATTTACCTTAATATTATCCAATTTGTTCCTGATATCCTCTATACATAACCAGTTAATGGTATGGGCTGGCATGTTCTATTTTGTTCCAAAGTATCATCCAATGGTTCCTCTCTTGTGTATACTGAAGAAAAAAACTGGTTTAGTATCTCCGCCTTCTCCCTGTCACTGTTATCATGCTACCCTCCATGCATTTTAATGTATCTAAATTGTCTTTCTTAGATTTTTTGCTATTTATTTACTTAAATAACCTTTCAGGGTTAGATTTAGAATCCTTTGCAATTAATTTTTCATTTTCAATTTTGTCAAATTTGATTGCTTTTTTGCATGCTTTGTTACATTCCTTATAAATATGGAATTTTGAGTCTGTACTATTTTCTTTGAATAATTTTAATGCCCTACGTTTTTTCCTAATTTCTCTTAACACATTTATATTCAGCTATATTGGCTTGGATTTTTTATTTTTATTTTTATAACCATATGGTATATTTTTATTAGAGAATACTTTGTCCCAATTTATGTTATTTAATAATTTCCTTAAATCGTTGAATTTTGCTTTCTTAAAATTAAAAGTCTTGGTTAAACCTTTAAGACACTGCTTATGAAAAGAGATTTCAAATGTGACCATGTTATGATCACTGTTATCCAAATGTTCTTTGACTTCTATGTTTGATATTATATCTGTATTATTTGATAGCACTAAATCCAATATAGCGTTACTCCTAGTTGGCTCCTCTATTAATTGTGACAAGAAGTTATCCCTGAGAACATTTAAAAATCTATCCCCCTTAGCTGAATTACTAGTTTCATTGGCCCATTTTATATCAGGGTAGTTAAAATCTCCCATAATTACAGCACTGTTATTAGCAGCCTTGCCTATTTGCATTAGTAGTTGAGTTTCATCCAGGTCACTAATATTGGGTGGCTTGTAGCATGTTCCTAGTAATATTTTTTAGGATTTCCCCCCCCCCACTGTTTATTTCCACCCACAGGGTCTCTATATTCTTCCCTCTAACAATTCCAACAGTTACCATACTTAATTCCAGTTGAAGGTATTTTGTTCCTCACTCTCTGCCAGCGAACATCAGGTCTTTTTTCTCTTTAACCTTATTCCTGTCCCTTCTTAGGTTAACCACTGAGATACATTTTAAGATGCTGTAAGATTCATCCCATTGGAATATAGACAAAACACACAAAATACCTGTTCAAAAGACTTAGCTTAAGCAACCCTATAAAGGTATAATCCCAAAAATATACCTAAATCAGATAAATAAACACAAAAATGAGGGTGCTCTAGAAGAATGACGCTGCTAAGAGAGGTGTATTCATATATTGTAAAGCACAAAGCTCAAATGTACAATAATGAATAAAAAATAGGGGAATAAAAACTAAAAAAAAAATTCATAAAAATATATATTAAGTCGAACTGTCCAGAGTTCAAATCCTCTGCGTTTTGATTTGAAACAATTGAGTATACAAAAGAAATCCTGGTGCAATTTCAATTGAGTATAGGTAAGAGGCTAAACAGTGTGTTGCAATGTACGTGCCACAATGAGTAAATAAAGTTCGTCATGCAATGACCACTCACCTGGAATACAAAACCATAACATTTCTCGGTTTCTCTAACTTTTCTTACCCGCAGAAGTAGATGTTATGAATATTACCTTTATGTATAGAAGTATATTATGTGATAGGTGTAATGCGTGTAACTTTTAATGACACACTTTCTTCTAACTTGTTAAAGATAATAAACACAAAACCTGAATCCTTTTGGTTTCTATCAGTCTATTAATTATACCGACACAGATGAATAAACAAAAATTAACTTTATTAAAAGATTTCGATTGAAAAAATAATCAGCATTTAATGGTAACCTAAGCAATCAAAATATATATAGAAAAATAAACTACAATCCTATAATAATCAATTAAAGCGATAACATAATAACTAGCAAGAAAAACAGAATAAAGCAGTAACTAAACTATAAAAATAATAAAATCATATTATCAAAATAACACAAAAATTGGCTTGATGATGGGAAGTAAATATTTGGTTATAAACCCTTTAAGGTAATTGCAAAGAATCAGGCAAATTAATAATCATGACAAACCGTCAGATAATAATTTATCACAATTCCTAATTCATCCGGCGTTATTGTCGACTAATAAGAACAGGTGGTAGGAATTATCAAAAGAAAAACACAAAGCTATAAAACAATTAATTAATTTGCCTAATTAAATAGACAAAGACATTTTAAATAAATGTAAGGTGTAAATCTTAATGACATTAACATTTAAGGTGACTTAATTTCATACATCACCAACGTAAATAAATTCCCCTTTTGTAAGCAGGAATCAAGCTGTCAGGTCATAGGTCTGTCCGAGTAGGCTCAACCAGCCTCAGCAGTTATATCCAATAATCTCGGACCTCTGTAGTTGATTAGCAAATTACCAACTCTATATATGATGTGACCAGTTCCAAAATACAGGAAAAACGACCGTCAGATCAACAATTACCTAGCATTGTATTAATTTATGAACCACCGGCGGTCTTTTAACTTTAATTTGTAAAAGATTTTTTTATCTAAGAATATAAAACGTTTAATAAATTTAAAGTCTATTATTGTACATTTGTGCTTTGTGCTTTACAATATATGAATACACCTCTCTTAGCAGCTTCATTCTCCTAGCGCACCCTAATTTTTGTGTTTATTAAGAACCATCCCATGACAACCCACCTTCTCTTCCAGCAAAGACCACTTTAACTATGCTTGGGGTCACTTCCAGTCATTTCAGCTGGGCTAATTTTGCATAATTTTAAAACAAACAAATTTGCTGCACGAAGTGTGACACCCACTTTTGTAAACTAGTGATTATACAGCTCACCAAAAGCTGTATCTCCCACGTGCACCAAAAGCTTTTAGTTATTCATTCATTTATTAATAATGAAGAATAATTAAAAACATTTTAAATATGTTTAAACATTTTAGCCATCAATATAGAACTTAGAAATTTCTTTTTCTCCCCCACTTATTTTGCTCATCTTAAATGTAGCAGGTGTAAGGATACTGGTAACTACAGAGTTGAAAAAGACTCAGATAAAACACAATGGCCTAGATTTAGAGTTTGGCGTTAGCCGTGAAAACCAGCGTTAGAGGCTCCTAACGCTGGTTTTAGGCTACCGCCGGTATTTGGAGTCACTCAAAATAGGGTCTAACGCTCACTTTTCAGCCGTGACTTTTCCATACCGCAGATCCCCTTACGTCAATTGCGTATCCTATCTTTTCAATGGGATTTCTCTAACTCCGGTATTTAGAGTCGTTTCTGAAGTGAGCGTTAGACATCTAACGACAAAACTCCAGCCGCAGGAAAAAAGTCAGTAGTTAAGAGCTTTCTGGGCTAACGCCGGTTTATAAAGCTCTTAACTACTGTGCTCTAAAGTACACTAACACCCATAAACTACCTATGTACCCCTAAACCGAGGTCCCCCCACATCGCCGACACTCAAATTTTTTTTTTTAACCCCTAATCTGCCGACCGCCACCTACGTTATCCTTATGTACCCCTAATCTGCTGCCCCTAACACCGCCGACCCCTGTACTATATCTATTAACCCCTAATCTGCCCCCCTCAACGTCGCCTCCACCTGCCTACACTTATTAACCCCTAATCTGCCGACCGCAAAGCGCCGCCACCTACGTTATCCTTATGTACCCCTAATCTGCTGCCCCTAACACCGCCGACCCCTATATTATATTTATTAACCCCTAATCTGCCCCCCACAACGTCGCCTCCACCTGCCTACACTTATTAACCCCTAATCTGCCGACCGGACCTTAGCGCTACTATAATAAAGTTATTAACCCCTAATCCGCCTCACTAACCCTATCATAAATAGTATTAACCCCTAATCTGCCCTCCCTAACATCGCCGACACCTAACTTCAATTATTAACCCCTAATCTGCCGACCGAATCTCGCCGCTATTCTAATAAATGTATTAACCCCTAAAGCTAAGTCTAACCCTAACACTAACACCCCCCTAAGTTAAATATAATTTAAATCTAATGAAATTAATTAACTCTTATTATATAAATTATTCCTATTTAAAGCTAAATACTTACCTGAAAAATAAATCCTAATATAGCTACAATATAAATTATAATTATATTAGAGCTATTTTAGGATTTATATTTATTTTACAGGTAACTTTGTATTTATTTTAACCAGGTACAATAGCTATTAAATAGTTAAGAACTATTTAATAGCTAAAATAGTTAAAATAATTACAAATTTACCTGTAAAAGAAATCCTAACCTAAGTTACAAATAAACCTAACACTAGACTATCAATAAATTAATTAAATAAACTACCTACAATTACCTACAATTAACCTAACACTACACTATCAATAAATAAATTAAATACAATTGCTACAAATAAATACAATGAAATAAACTATCTAAAGTACAAAAAATAAAAAAGAACTAAGTTACAAAAAATAAAAAAATATTTACAAACATAAGAAAAATATTACAACAATTTTAAACTAATTACACCTACTCTTAGCCCCCTAATAAAATAACAAAGCCCCCCAAAATAAAAAAAATGCCCTACCCTATTCTAAATTACTAAAGTTCAAAGCTCTTTTACCTTACCAGCCCTGAACAGGGCCCTTTGCGGGCATGCCCCAAGAAATTCAGCTCTTTTGCCTGTAAAAAAAAAACATACAATACCCCCCCCCAACATTACAACCCACCACCCACATACCCCTAATCTAACCCAAACCCCCCTTAAATAAACCTAACACTAAGCCCCTGAAGATCATCCTACCTTGTCTTCACCATACCAGGTTCACCGATCGGTCCAGAAGAGCTCCTCCTATGTCCTGATCCAAGCCCAAGCAGGGGGCTGAAGAGGTCCATGATCCGGCTGAAGTCTTCATCCAAGCGGGCCAGAAGAGGTCTTCCATCCGATTGAAGTCTTCATCCAAGCGGCATCCATCCGGAGCGAAGTGGCAGCATCCTGAAGACCTCCACCGCGGAACATCCATCCTGGCCGACGACTGAACGACGAATGACGGTTCCTTTAAATGACGTCATCCAAGATGGCGTCCCTCGAATTCCGATTGGCTGATAGGATTCTATCAGCCAATCGGAATTAAGGTAGGAATATTCTGATTGGCTGATGGAATCAGCCAATCAGAATCAAGTTCAATCCGATTGGCTGATCCAATCAGCCAATCAGATTGAGCTCGCATTCTGATTGGATCAGCCAATCGGATTGAACTTGATTCTGATTGGCTGATTCCATCAGCCAATCAGAATATTCCTACCTTAATTCCGATTGGCTGATAGAATCCTATCAGCCAATCGGAATTCGAGGGACGCCATCTTGGATGACGTCATTTAAAGGAACCGTCATTCGTCGTTCAGTCGTCGGCCAGGATGGATGTTCCGCGGTGGAGGTCTTCAGGATGCTGCCACTTCGCTCCGGATGGATGCCGCTTGGATGAAGACTTCAATCGGATGGAAGACCTCTTCTGGCCCGCTTGGATGAAGACTTCAGCCGGATCATGGACCTCTTCAGCCCCCCGCTTGGGCTTGGATCAGGACATCGGAGGAGCTCTTCTGGACCGATCGATGAACCTGGTATGGTGAAGACAAGGTAGGATGATCTTCAGGGGCTTAGTGTTAGGTTTATTTAAGGGGGGTTTGGATTAGATTAGGGGTATGTGGGTGGTGGGTTGTAATGTTGGGGGGGGTATTGTATGTTTTGTTTTTTTTACAGGCAAAAGAGCTGAATTTCTTGGGGCATGCCCCGCAAAGGGCCCTGTTCAGGGCTGGTAAGGTAAAAGAGCTTTGAACTTTAGTAATTTAGAATAGGGTAGGGCATTTTTTTATTTTGGGGGGCTTTGTTATTTTATTAGGGGGCTTAGAGTAGGTGTAATTAGTTTAAAATTGTTGTAATATTTTTCTTATGTTTGTAAATATTTTTTTATTTTTTGTAACTTAGTTCTTTTTTATTTTTTGTACTTTAGATAGTTTATTTCATTGTATTTATTTGTAGCAATTGTATTTAATTTATTTATTGATAGTGTAGTGTTAGGTTAATTGTAGGTAATTGTAGGTAGTTTATTTAATTAATTTATTGATAGTCTAGTGTTAGGTTTATTTGTAACTTAGGTTAGGATTTCTTTTACAGGTAAATTTGTAATTATTTTAACTATTTTAGCTATTAAATAGTTCTTAACTATTTAATAGCTATTGTACCTGGTTAAAATAAAAGTTACCTGTAAAATAAATATAAATCCTAAAATAGCTCTAATATAATTATAATTTATATTGTAGCTATATTAGGATTTATTTTACAGGTAAGTATTTAGCTTTAAATAGGAATAATTTATATAATAAGAGTTAATTAATTTCATTAGATTTAAATTATATTTAACTTAGGGGGGTGTTAGTGTTAGGGTTAGACTTAGCTTTAGGGGTTAATACATTTATTAGAATAGCGGCGAGATTCGGTCGGCAGATTAGGGGTTAATAATTGAAGTTAGGTGTCGGCGATGTTAGGGAGGGCAGATTAGGGGTTAATACTATTTATGATAGGGTTAGTGAGGCGGATTAGGGGTTAATAACTTTATTATAGTAGCGCTCAGGTCCGGTCGGCAGATTAGGGGTTAATAAGTGTAGGCAGGTGGAGGCGACGTTGTGGGGGGCAGATTAGGGGTTAATAAATATAATATAGGGGTCGGCGGTGTTAGGGGCAGCAGATTAGGGGTACATAAGGATAACGTAGGTGGCGGCGCTTTGCGGTCGGCAGATTAGGGGTTAATAAGTGTAGGCAGGTGGAGGCGACGTTGTGGGGGGCAGATTAGGGGTTAATAAATATAATATAGGGGTCGGCGGTGTTAGGGGCAGCAGATTAGGGGTACATAGGGATAATGTAAGTAGCGGCGGTTTACGGAGCGGCAGATTAGGGGTTAATAATAATATGCAGGGGTCAGCGATAGCGGGGGCGGCATATTAGGGGTTAATAAGTGTAAGGTTAGGGGTGTTTAGACTCGGGGTACATGTTAGAGTGTTAAGTGCAGACGTAGGAAGGGTTACCGCATAGCAAACAATGGGGCTGCGTTAGGAGCTGAACGCTGCTTTTTTGCAGGTGTTTGGTTTTTTTTCAGCTCAAACAGCCCCATTGTTTCCTATGGGGGAATCGTGCACGAGCACGTTTTTGAGGCTGGCCGCGTCCGTAAGCAACTCTGGTATCGAGAGTTGAAGCTGCGTTAAAAATGCTCTACGCTCCTTTTTTGGAGCCTAACGCAGCCTTTATGTGGACTCTCGATACCAGAGTTATTTTTATGGTGCGGCCAGAAAAAAGCCGGCGTTAGTTTTTCGGGTCGTTACCGACAAAACTCCAAATCTAGGCCAATGAGTCAGAATTCATTTGTCTATTGGAATGTGGCTGTTTTAATAGCCAACAGGATTTTGACTGCACACTAGTTGTAATTTACTTCTATTATCTATTTTGCTTTATTCTTTTTGCATCCTTTCTTCAAAGGCATAGCTAGGTGGGCTCAGGAGCAGAAATGCATTACTGGGAGCTAGTTGCTGATTATTGGTTTGTCAGTGATTCACCAGATGGGTTCAGCTAGCTCCCAGTAGTGCATTGCTGCTCTTTCAACAAAGGATACCGATTAAATGAAGCAAATTTGACAATAGAAGTACATTGGAAATTGTTTAAAATGTATGTAGTATCTGAATCATGTGGGTTTCGTATTCAATAAATCATCTGTTCTCATTAGAAATGTTATAAGTAGGTTGCAGGTTTGGGTGCACAGTATAACTGTTTCTTTCATGTAATTAGCAAGAGTCCATGAGCTAGTGACGTATGGGATATACATTCCTACCAGGAGGGGCAAAGTTTCCCAAACCTTAAAATGCCTATAAATACACCCCTCACCACACCCACAATTCAGTTTTACAAACTTTGCCTCCGATGGAGGTGGTGAAGTAAGTTTGTGCTAGATTCTACGTTGATATGCGCTCCGCAGCAAGTTGGAGCCCGGTTTTCCTCTCAGCGTGCAGTGAATGTCAGAGGGATGTGAGGAGAGTATTGCCTATTTGAATGCAGTGATCTCCTTCTAAGGGGTCTATTTCATAGGTTCTCTGTTATCGGTCGTAGAGATTCATCTCTTACCTCCCTTTTCAGATCGACGATATACTCTTATATATACCATTACCTCTGCTGATTCTCGTTTCAGTACTGGTTTGGCTATCTGCTATATGTAGATGAGTGTCCTGGGGTAAGTAAGTCTTATTTTCTGTGACACTCCTAGCTATGGTTGGGCACTTTGTTTATAAAGTTCTAAATATATGTATTCAAACATTTATTTGCCTTGACTCAGAATGTTCAACTTTCCTTATTTTTCAGACAGTCAGTTTCATATTTGGGATAATGCATTTTAATTTAACATTTTTTACCTTAAAATTTGACTTTTTCCCTGTGGGCTGTTAGGCTCGCGGGGGCTGAAAATGCTTCATTTTATTGCGTCATTCTTGGCGCGGACTTTTTTGGCGCAAAAATTCTATTTCCGTTTCCGGCGTCATACGTGTCGCCGGAAGTTGCGTCATTCTTTGACGTTATTTTGCGCCAAAAATGTCGGCGTTCCGAATGTGGCGTCATTTTTGGCGCCAAAAAGCATTTAGGCGCCAAATAATGTGGGCGTCTTATTTGGCGCGAAAAAATATGGGCGTCACTTTTGTCTCCACATTATTTAAGTCTCATTTTTTATTGCTTCTGGTTGCTAGAAGCTTGTTCTTTGGCATTTTTTCCCATTCCTGAAACTGTCATTTAAGGAATTTGATCAATTTTGCTTTATATGTTGTTTTTTTCTTTTACATATTGCAAGATGTTCCACGTTGCAACTGAGTCAGAAGATACTTCAGGAAAATCACTGCACAGTGCTGGAGCTACCAAGCTAAGTGTATCTGCTATAAACTTTTGGTATCTGTTTCTCCAGCTGTTATTTGTATTGCATGTCATGTCAAACTTATTAATGCAGATAAAATTTCCTTTAGTACTGTTACATTACCTGTTGCTGTTCCGTCAACATCTAATTTTCAGAGTGTTCCTGATAACATAAGAGATTTTATTTTTTAAATCCATTAAGAAGGCTATGTCTGTTGTTTCTCCTTCTAGTATACATAAAAGTCTTTTAAAACTTCTCTTTTTTCAGATGAATTTTTAAATGAACATCATCATTCTGATACTGATAATGATTCTTCTGGTTCAGAGGTTTCTGTCTCAGAGGTTGATGCTGATAAATCTTTGTATTTGTTCAAGATGGAATTTATTCGTTCTTTACTTAAAGAAGTGTTATTTGCATTAGAAATAGAGGATTCTGGTCCTCTTGATACTAAATGTAAACGTTTTAATAAGGTTTTTAAATCTCCTGTAGTTATTCCAGAAGTGTTTTTTCTCCCTGATGCTATTTCTGAAGTAATTTCCAGGGAATGGAATAATTTGGGTAATTTATTTACTCCTTCTAGACGTTTAAGCAAATTATATCCTGTGCCATCTGACAGATTAGAGTTTTTTGAGACAAAAATCCCTAAGGTTATGGGGCTGTCTCTACTCCTGCTAATGTACTACTATTCCTACGGCAGATAGTACTTCATTTAAGGATCCTTTAGATAGGAAAATTGAATCCTTTCTAAGAAAAGCTTACTTATGTTCAGGTAATCTTCTTAGACCTGCTATATTTTTAGCGGATGTTGCTGCAGCTTCAACTTTTTGGTTAGAAGCTTTAGCGCAACAAGTAACAGATCATAAATTTATAGCATTATTATTATTCTATAACATGCTAATAATTTTATTGGTGATACCATCTTTTGATATCATTAGAGTTGATGTCAGGTATATGTCTCTAGCTATTTTAGCTAGAAAAGCTTTATGGATTAAACTTGGAATGCTGACATGTCTTCTAAGTCAACTTTGCTTTCCCTTTCTTTCCAGGGTAAATAATCATTTTAGTTCCTTTCCTCACAAGGAACAAAAGCCTGATCCTTCATCCTCAGGAGCGGTATCAGTTTGGAAACTATTTCCAGTTTGGAATATATCCAAGCCTTATAGAAACCTATAGCCAGCTCCTAAGTACCTATGAAGGTGCGGCCCTTATTCCAGCTCAGCTGGTATGGGGCAGATTACGTTTTCTTCAAAGAAATTTGGATCAAAGGCTCAGCATTTCTGTAATGTGTTTCAGATCTAGAGTTGGCTGGAGTATTTATGCCAGTTCCAGTTCTGGAACAGGGGCTGGGGTTTTATTTTATCTCTTCATTTGTACCAAAGAAGGTCAATTCCTTCAGACCAGTTCCGGATCTGTCATTATTGAATCGTTATGTTAGGATACCAACATTCAAGATGGTTACTGTAGGACTATCCTGCCTTTTGTTTAGCAAGGGCATTATATGTTGTAAGGAAAGTGGGTGCAGTAATTGCTCATATGACACTTGCTTAAACTTGTGTTGCCTTTAAGAGAGTGTGAGCATAAGACACTTGCACTAACTGGTGTGACTTTGCCTTTAAGAGAGTGTGCCTTTAACAGAGTAAAAGACATTAATTAACTTCAAGTAGATGACACTGAATTTTGCTAAGTCATGCTACAAGTGGTAAACAACCGATGGATGCTGATGATAAGAAGTCAAAACCCAGACAGAACAAGGGTGTAACCTTGGCAGGGGTCACTTACTGACATTAAGGAACACCTTGGTATAGGGGCTAATGCCATGGTAATATTGTTAATTATTATTAAGTGCAATAGGCTAAGTAATATTAATTGCAATAGGCTAAGTAATAAAGCCATTATTGATGTTTAGCTATTAATTATATCTATGGAAAGATTGTTAAAACTATTATTGATGTATTTGACAAAAGTAACTGCATAAGACCACATAATTAATGTTAGGCAGAAAAACATGTTTGTTTGAAACTAAAGATGACTGCATTGCAGTTTAGGAATACGTCAGAGATAGTACCTGGGTATGCCCTGATAAGCTTGGTTGAGGCTAAAGACAGACTGGCCAGATGTCTTGGGCCAGGGCCAACCTCAGAGGGTGCGGTCTCAGGATCTGTGGAGTTGTGCCAAAACTGTTACACAAGTGAACAGTATAAAGAGGGGTACATCTAGGCAATCTGATCATTTTGTCTGATTGTCATATTGATTGTCATGTCTGATGTCTGATGTCTGAGTCAGTCTGAGAGTGTGAGTATTGGTGGTGTGTGTATTTGAGTGTATTTTTGGGACCCATGGATGGACGCATCCTCGGTGTTGTTTTTCCCGCTGATCGCCTGCTTTTCTCCTGGTCCAAAGATTGCCCAGATGTCCCCTCCCATTGCGCCCCAGAAGCGGCAGGATAGGATGATGCAAACAGAGATCACGGTGATGTATTAATTTGTTCGTTTAAAACTAGCTAGACTTGTTTTAGTGGTAATACAACATAAGATTGTTATCAGTCGTTGTGCAGGCAACTAAATGTAACTGAAAACTGTATAGATAGTTGTATCTAGAATTGTTTATATAAGCATTGCAATTGCATAGAGTGTTATAAGTATGAATAGTGGTTTGTGGTATTTTGTTTCCATGATTATGTTGCAGAATAAACCATTATTGTTATTATAAGATTGTGAAAACCTGTGTAATGTGTCAGTCATTTCCTTGCTGAAAAGTGATATATATGATAACATCATATCCTGAGAAAAAAGAATCACATAACATTATTGGCGTAGTCGGTCGGCAGGATACATAATTGTTTATCACTTGAGCAAAGAAACTGACAGTTTTCTTACTGAATGTGCAGAGCTGATAGACGCAGCTCCGATCGAAAGTGAAACCCCTTTTGTAGATAAAAAAAAAAATAAGCCAGAAAAATATATAGCTGTATCTTGCACGGTCAGGAGTATAAATATATATGTTTCTGGATTAGTTAGAATTGAATTGTTAATTCCTCAAATGAGCCATGAAAGCTGTGTAAATAAACAGATATTTCATGGACATAGTCACAATTGTCACCTTGGAATGAAATTAATTGATATTGCACAGGTATATACATATTAACGTATATTGTTACTGTTACTGTGAATTTATTGATTGATGTCAGCAATAATTGAAGGTATTATGAAAATGTTTAGGAAGAAAGTACAAACGGTTCCCCCTTCACGGCCTCAAAATATTGCGGCTTGGGAGGGGACCCCATATCAGGAATTAGCAGGGGAAGTCTTGTCTGGGACTGACCTCCCAGATAACGCTGAATTTTTTGACAAAGCAGAACCTTGTGAAGTGTTGAATAAATTACAGAATGTAAAAGTTAAGACAGATTCAGACACAGAAAGGTTACATAAGAAATTATGGGTGTTATTACAGGCATACAGAAAGACACACGAGCAGTTAGAGGAAGCTGTAGAGCAGACGGTGTGCCTGCAGAGTCAGAATAAATTGCTATTAAAAAAGAGCCAGTGTTATGAAGATGTAGCTCAACAGGCTGTGGTTAAGGTAGCCAGGGCCAAAGTAAAGTGGAAGGGTGGTAGGTTGAGCAAAAGTAAGTTACAATCAGTATTACAGAGCAGGGCCAGATGGGACCCTGGGGGGTGGAATGAAACTTTGCAGAAATGGAAGGTCCATTTGGGAAAAGCAGTAAATGTACTGAATGACAGATCCATCACTGACAGTGAAATCTCACTGTCCAGAATGATAGGCACACAGGAGTACATTGAGCATCATGCTCAACATGCTGTGGTAACGTTTTGGGAAACTAGCCCTGAGGGGAAAATGTCCCTAGTTGATTCCCAAACAAAGTCCACTGGAAAAGGATACCAATACCTGGATGGGACAAAAAGGGCCAGTGCCCCTGAAGGCCCAGGGCCAGGGTTGGACTTGCTTTCGTTGGAGGACCTGGAGTAATATTTCCAGGGCCCATACGAAACAGGCCAAGCTCCCAGTATCAGTATGGTCTATTTTAAGCAGGCTTTGATTGATACTGGAGTAGAGGCAACTTAGATTTATTAGGGGGGGGGCAGGCTATAGAGGTAAAACAAGCAGGGGTGGCATTGAAAGTAGGAAGTCTCCCTAAGCAGTGATGTTTTGTTTTAATTGTACCCATCCCAGAGTATTTAATTAGCATAGATGTATTAAAAGGGAAGTTACAATGTAGTGATTGTAGTCAAGGATAGGGAGCAATGATTGGATGCATGTGCCTGCGGGCAAGTGCTATTTACGGAATTAATTTGAAGTATGTTTCCTTCCTAGATTCTTGTTGACAGGGCTGTTATTGTAACCGGTGCTCTGTTGGGACTCCTTTTGGTCGTATGCGTAAGTCAAGCACTGATGAGCCAGAGGATGAAACGTGAGGTGTCCGGTGCTAGCTATCACACCTTCTATGAGGGAAGCATGACCGTTCCGTATTGCACAACATGGGCATCCTGCTCCATCCCATTTACCTTTGATGACGACGTAACCTGTTTGACCAAAAATTAATATGGAAGTTGGATGTTCCTTACCAAGCGGGAAAGGGTGGTATTTGAACTATCAGAAGAAGAGACAATTACCTGTGACATCCCTTCCTTCACTGTACATTGTGTAACTAAAGATTTTTGTTCTGCTGCAGTGACCAGGGAAGACTGTAAGGAGTCTAAGGAGGATGAGAGCTGGACAATTGTTTTACCGGATGAGAACTTAATATTTGAATTGCAAGAAGGGGTTGGGTTGATTTGTGAAAATCCCAGTATGCCTTCCACTTCCCCAAAACTAAATGTGGGGATTCAGGAACGCATTTTATGTTGTAAAACATCCATTGATACACAGGTTCGTGCTGTAATATTAAACATATCATACACTGATGGGGAACCAGAGGGTCTGACATATGTGTGTAAATATACAGGAAAAGAGTCATCTGAACCTCTTTTAATGTATATCAGGAGACCTGTAATGGATGGGAAATTATTAAACAACCGACCCAAGGGAAAGAGGGACCATGCACGGCGCCATTTAGGCTCCCTGCATGCCTCCTCATGGGAACTTGATAATACCTTTGTAAAAACTGCCAAAGATGTGTTTAATGTGACAAATGTTCAGGGACCATGTTGGGTATGTGGGTTTGTGCCTCACGGGCAGACTAGGGGTTACCCTTATCTAGGTGTATCTTTAACCATGAGTATGCTTGCCGATATGATTGGGAATAAGACTGTGTGGAATTTTACAGGTCTTAACACACCAGGTAGGGATGACTTGCTGGATAAGTTGCATCTAGCTAACAATGTGACTACAGGTGCTATTATGTTTCAAAATCTAGATGGGGAGATATATAGTACTAATAACCTAACCCAGCTACCTGACATGATAATGTTAATGTATAACATAGGACGGCTAGTTAAAAATAGGACAGGGGTATTCAACATTAAACTGAAATTCTATGACTTCTCATATTTGACTTATGCCCATGAGAAATGGAAGACTAAGTTTGGTGAGCCCAGAGACCTTATTAAAGACTGGTACCAGCTTAATAGGGAAACACTAGCAGGTAACACACGGACTAAGGATGGGAGGAAGCGATTGAATAGGATATGTCCTCCTTTTGTTAAACTGCCAGTGGGATATTATTGGTTGTGTGGGAGGTGGGCAGTAAAGGTAATACCTTGCACCCATTATGGCCCATGCTTTTTAGGATATATATTCCCTGCTTTTAACATAACCACCACGCTTCCACCACCTATATTGCATAGAACACGAAGATACCTTGACCTGGACAAAATACACAATGGAGTTAAAATTAGTGAAGGTATGCGCCTGCTTGCAACATTTGTCCCTCATTATGGGGCTGCTACAGCCCTCACTAGATTAAACACGCTAGCTGATTTAGTGGATGAAGCTTTTAATGTAACTAGAGATGCAATAGAGCTCTTAGCATTAGAACAGGAACAAATTAGGATGGTGGCATTGCAGAATAGAATGGCTCTAGACTATCTCCTAGCTGCAGAAGGAGGAGTTTGCCAGAGAATCCACCAGCAATGCTGTGTGTACATAGAAGACAATACAGGTAAAATCAAACATGACCTACACAGACTAGAAGAAGTGCAAAAGCACATACGTGAGGTACATGATGATTCATTTAGCAAATGGCTTAAAGACTTTGACTGGACTTTTGGACTGGGGGGATGGCTTGGAAGCTTAGGCAAAACTATAGTTAAATGGCTATTAATAAGTCTGGCTTGCTTGTGTGGGATATTCATTATAGTAAAAATGTTTGGATATTTCTGTAATACATTAGGTAGGATGTGTTTTAAACCAAAAGACAATATTACTTGAGTGTTTTAATTATTAAGGTATGTGTTTAGAAACAAGCAAGGTGTCACATGACCAAGGGGTGGAATGTAAGGAAAGTGGGTGCAGTAATTGCTCATATGACACTTGCTTAAACTTGTGTTGCCTTTAAGAGAGTGTGAGCATAAGACACTTGCACTAACTGGTGTGACTTTGCCTTTAAGAGAGTGTGCCTTTAACAGAGTAAAAGACATTAATTAACTTCAAGTAGATGACACTGAATTTTGCTAAGTCATGCTACAAGTGGTAAACAACCGATGGATGCTGATGATAAGAAGTCAAAACCCAGACAGAACAAGGGTGTAACCTTGGCAGGGGTCACTTACTGACATTAAGGAACACCTTGGTATAGGGGCTAATGCCATGGTAATATTGTTAATTATTATTAAGTGCAATAGGCTAAGTAATATTAATTGCAATAGGCTAAGTAATAAAGCCATTATTGATGTTTAGCTATTAATTATATCTATGGAAAGATTGTTAAAACTATTATTGATGTATTTGACAAAAGTAACTGCATAAGACCACATAATTAATGTTAGGCAGAAAAACATGTTTGTTTGAAACTAAAGATGACGGCATTGCAGTTTAGGAATACGTCAGAGATAGTACCTGGGTATGCCCTGATAAGCTTGGTTGAGGCTAAAGACAGACTGGCCAGATGTCTTGGGCCAGGGCCAACCTCAGAGGGTGCGGTCTCAGGATCTGTGGAGTTGTGCCAAAACTGTTACACAAGTGAACAGTATAAAGAGGGGTACATCTAGGCAATCTGATCATTTTGTCTGATTGTCATATTGATTGTCATGTCTGATGTCTGATGTCTGAGTCAGTCTGAGAGTCTGAGTATTGGTGGTGTGTGTATTTGAGTGTATTTTTGGGACCCATGGATGGACGCATCCTCGGTGTTGTTTTTCCCTCTGATCGCCTGCTTTTCTCCTGGTCCAAAGATTGCCCAGATGTCCCCTCCCATTGCGCCCCAGAAGCGGCAGGATAGGATGATGCAAACAGAGATCACGGTGATGTATTAATTTGTTCGTTTAAAACTAGCTAGACTTGTTTTAGTGGTAATACAACATAAGATTGTTATCAGTCGTTGTGCAGGCAACTAAATGTAACTGAAAACTGTATAGATAGTTGTATCTAGAATTGTTTCTATAAGCATTGCAATTGCATAGAGTGTTATAAGTATGAATAGTGGTTTGTGGTATTTTGTTTCCATGATTATGTTGCAGAATAAACCATTATTGTTATTATAAGATTGTGAAAACCTGTGTAATGTGTCAGTCATTTCCTTGCTGAAAAGTGATATATATGATAACATCACATCCTGAGAAAAAAGAATCACATAACATATGTCTAAAATAGATTTACAGGATGTGTATCTGCATATTCCGATTCATCCAGATCACTTTTAGTGTCTGAGATTCTCTTTTTAGACAAGCATTACCAGTTTTGTGGCTCTACCGTTTGGCCTAGCCTCAGTTCCAAGAATTTTTTTCAAAGGTTCTCGGTGCCCTTTTTTCTGTAATCAGAGAATAGGGTTTTGGTATTTCCTTATTTGGATGATATCTTGGTACTTGCTCAGTCTTCTCATTTTCGAAGAATCTCATACGAATCGACTTGTGTTGTTTCTTCAAGTTCATGGTTGGAGGATCAATTTACCATTCAGTTCATTGATTCCTCAGACAAGGGTAACCTTTTTAGGTTTCTAGATAAATTCAGTGTCTATGACTCTGTCCTTATCAGACAAGAGAAGTTTAACATTGATATCAGCTTGTCAAAACCTTCAGTCACAATCATTCCCTTTGGTAGCCTTATGCATGGAAATGTTGGGTCTTAGGACTGCCGCATCAGATGCGATCTCCTTTGCTCGTTTTCACATGCGACCTCTTCAGCTCTGTATGCTGAACCAATGGTGCAGGGATTACTCAAAGATATCTCAATTAATATCTTTAAACTGATTTTACAACACTCTCTGACATGGTGGACAGATCACCATCATTTAGTTCAGGGGGCTTCTTTGTTCTTCCGACCTGGACTATAATCTCAACAGATGCAAGTCTTACAGGTTGGGGAGCTGTGTGGGGGTATCTGACGGCACAAGGGGTTTGGGAATCTCAGGAGGTGAGTTTTCCGATCAATATTTGGAACTCCGTGCAATTTTCAGAGCTCTTCAGTCTTGGCCTCTTCTGAAGAGAGAGTTGTTCATTTGTTTTCAGATAGACAATGTCACAACTGTGGCATACATCAATCATCAAGGAGGGACTCACAGTCCTCTGGCTATGAAAGAAGTATCTCGAATTTTGGTTTGGGCGGAATCCAGCTCCTGTCTAATCTCTGCGGTTCATATCCCAGGTATGGACAATTGAAAAGCGGATTATCTCAGTCGCCAAACGTTGCATCCGGGCGAATGGTCTCTTCACCCAGAGGTATTTCTTCAGATTGTTCAAATGTGGGAACTTCCAGAAATAGATCTGATGGCTTCTCATCTAAACAAGAAACTTCCCAGGTATCTGTCCAGATCCCGGGATCCTCAGGCGGAGGCAGTGGATGCATTATCACTTCCTTGGAAGTATCATCCTGCCTATATCTTTCCGCCTCTAGTTCTTCTTCCAAGAGTAATCTCCAAGATTCTGAAGGAATGCTCGTTTGTTCTGCTGGTAGCTCCGGCATGGCCTCACAGGTTTTGGTATGCGGATCTTGTCCGGATGGCCTCTTGCCAACCGTGGACTCTTCCGTTAAGACCAGACCTTTTGTCTCAAGGTCCTTTTTTCCATCAGGATCTGAAATCCTTAAATTTAAAGGTATGGAGATGGAACGCTTGATTCTTGGTCAAAGAGGTTTCTCTGACTCTGTGATTAATACTATGTTACAGGCTCGTAAATCTGTATCCAGAGAGATATATTATAGAGTCTGGAAGACTTATATTTCTTGGTGTCTTTCTCATCTTTTTTCTTGGCATTCTTTTAGAATACCGAGAATATTACAGTTTCTTCAGGATGGTTTAGATAAGGGTTTGTCCGCAAGTTCCTTGAAAGGTCAAATCTCTGCTCTTTCTGTTCTTTTTCACAGAAAGATTGCTATTCTTCCTGATATTCATTGTTTTGTACAAGCTTTGGTTCGTATAAAGCCTGTCATTAAGTCAATTTCTCCTCCTTGGAGTTTGAATTTGGTTCTGGGGGCTCTTCAAGCTCCTCCATTTGAACCTATGCATTCATTGGATATTAAATTACTTTCTTGGAAAGTTTTGTTCCTATTGGCCATCTCTTCTGCCAGAAGAGTTTCTGAATTATCTGCTCTTTCTTGTGAGTCTCCTTTTCTGATTTTTCATCAGGATAAGGCGGTGTTGCGAACTTCTTTTGAATTTTTACCTAAGTTGTGAATTCCAACAACATTAGTAGAGACATTGTGGTTCCTTCATTATGTCTTAATCCTAAGAATTCTAAGGAGAATTCGTTGCATTCTTTGGATGTTATTAGAGCTTTGAAATATTATGTTGAAGCTACTAAGTCTTTCCGAAAGACTTCTAGTTTATTTGTTATCTTTTCCGGTTTTAGAAAGGCCAGAAAACTTCTGCCATTTCTTTGGCATCTTGGTTTCAATCTTTAATTCATCTTGCCTATGTTGAGTCGGCTAAGACTCCGCCTCATAGGATTACAGCTCATTCTACTAGGTCAGTTTCTACTTCCTGGGCGTTTAGGAATGAAGCTTCGGTTGATCAGATTTGCAAAGCGGCAACTTGGTCCTCTTTGCATACTTTTACCAATTCTACCATTTTGTTGTATTTTCTTCTTCTGAAGCAGTTTTTGGTAGAAAAGTACTTCAGGCAGCGGTTTCAGTTTGAATCTTCTGCTTATGTTTTTCATTAAACTTTATTTTGGGTGTGGATTATTTTCAGCAGGAATTGGCTGTCTTTATTTTATCCCTCCCTCTCTAGTGACTCTTGTGTGGAAAGATCCACATCTTGGGTAGTCATTATCCCATACGTCACTAGCTCATGGACTCTTGCTAATTACATGAAAGAAAACATAATTTATGTAAGAACTTACCTGATAAATTCATTTCTTTCATATTAGCAAGAGTCCATGAGGCCCGCCCTTTTTTTGTGGTGGTTATGATTTTTTTGTATAAAGCACAATTATTCCAATTCCTTATTTTATATGCTTTCTCACTTTTTTCTTATCACCCCACTTCTTGGCTATTCGTTAAACTGAGTTGTGGGTGTGGTGAGGGGTGTATTTATAGGCATTTTAAGGTTTGGGAAACTTTGCCCCTCCTGGTAGGAATGTATATCCCATACGTCACTAGCTCATGGACTCTTGCTAATATGAAAGAAATGAATTTATCAGGTAAGTTCTTACATAAATTATGTTTTTTTAAATACATTACATATTAAAATAAATTAGACCAGAACTCACCTGTAGGGTTTTCCTTGGTGCTGGCATGTAAACTTACATACTTAGCTAAACTAATGTACTGAACACCCCCCCTTTTTCATATACTAATGTGGATAGTATTTACCAACCCATTACAAATAACTGCAACATGATTACTACTAATATACATTAACATCCTGTTTTCAAGATTTAAATTTGTCGTTCACCTGCTTAGTTTTTTCCTTCACTACTCCAGGCAAGTGCCTGATTCCTAAACCCTTTACCATAGCTTTGTCTGTTCCATGCAAGCATTTCCCAGTGAGCCAGTACATTTTACACGTATGTAAATGTGTGTTAGCGTGAAAAACCTCCAATAACTTTGTCTTGTGCTGGGATAATTGGATCTTAATCTCTTTTCATAAATCTCTAGCTCCTCAGTGTAAGGTTCTACTGAGAATTCATGCGTTTTACGTCCATTGTGGGGAGCTGTTGTCTAATCTTTGTTATAAATAAACAGACCTTGAATAAATAAATGAACATATACACCAGTTTTGCTTCTTATGATCTCCAGTTCACATGATTTTACTACTGAGAAACCCCATCCGTTTATCAATAGAGCTATTCATGAAAGGCCAATAAACTGGTTAATTAATGTGCAAATGACTTCTGCAATTTACATATTTACAGCTACAGTGCAGTCATCATTGCTGTTTTTAAATTAGATTGTTGCTTGAGGAATGTGTGTGTGTGTTTTTGTAGACGATTAACAGGAAAAAAAAGCATTTTGTAGATGAGATATAAACGCCCAAAGGTTCACACTTAAAGGGACGTGAAACCCAACATTTTTTTTTATTATTCAGAGCTACAATTTAAGAAAAACTTTGCAGTGTATTTCTGTTATCAAATTTCCTTTATTCTCTGTGCATCCTTTGTGGAAAAGCAAGTAGGTAGGCTCAGTAGTGTGCACGTGTCTGGAGCACTAGATGGCAGGAGTTTTGCAAAAACGCTTTGAATAATGTTATACACGGTACAAACACTGCTGCCATCTAGTACTCCAAAGCATTCTTGCAAAACTGCTGCCATATCTACCTACCTAGGTATTCTCTTCAACAAAGGATATCAAAGTAAATTTGTAACAGAATTCATTTGGAAACTTTTTAAATACTTTATGAATCATTAAAAAAAATGGTTTCATGACCCTTTAAACTGTCTATAGCATTGGAGAAAATAATATATAATTAAACTGTAATCTCTATTAAAAAATAAAAATATTTTACAGTGTAAGAAGCATTTAAATCATAATGACTCTGGTTGGACATTCCTAATCTATTTAAAGGGACATTAGCCAGGGGGGTAACTAGATGTCGCTGGGCCCTCGTAAAGCCTGTGGAGGGGCCCCCATTTCAACATTGTCTTTTGTAGCTTTTTGCAATCAGCAGAAACTCAGCCAGCAGCCACATAGGAGAAAGGGGAGCTGTTCCTCTATAAATACAAGTCATCATTTCTCCTTGGTTAGCTTGTACCAGAGGATATGTGCAGGCTTTCTTTACAAGTAAGTACAGCAACACTGTGGTGGCCATCTTGGAAATCCTGCCACCATATTGTAATGCCATATAAATACAATTTATTTAGACTGTGAGCCCTGTTTTGCAGGGTGGGTACTGAAGGGGGCCAGACATGATGCAGATGGAGTGATGCCAGTACTGTATGCAGAGCCCAGATGGGGCTCCCTAGAGTTGGGGGCCCAGTCTCAGTTGAGACCTCTGAGATCCCTAAAGTTTTACCCCTGATATTAGCCCTTTCCAGTCTGCATAGACTTCCTTTTCTATTTCATTAAAATGTATTAGAAGCGCAGCTATATGAGTTAGTTATGCTGTCTAGACTACTAATGTAATACACAGAGAACATGAGGGTTTTTATACTATTCTTATATAACTAATAAAATGAACTAATAAAATCCAGGCTTTTATTTCCGGCTTTGCACTGCTTGTGTTGCGGCCGTGCTGCAGATGTTTAGGGAAGTAAATGATATACTACTTGTACAAAAGAAAACCAAGGGCAAGATTACATATGCAGCGTCGCCACAAAAGCCTGTGATGCCGGTTTTTACTCAGTTTTGGTATATTTCACCCGTCGCCCGCAATTTTTACTCCCATAAACTAACATAGAACCGTGTCGCACATCGGTATCCCATATTCAGTGCAAGGTTTTACGCGTCGAAAATCGAGACATTTTACTCAATTTTCACCTCACCACACATAGGCAGGCGCTGCAAGCCTTATGCTGAAAATGTGAGCACCATAACTCCCGTAACTGCCTGAAAAATATTAACTAACACCTAAAGCATGCGGAATATCTATCTACCTGTCAACCGCCAACCCCCACTGCAATAACTAATAAAGTATATTAAGTTAACCCCTAATCCCCAATTAACCAACATTACAAAATACTAATAAATGTATTAAACCCCTAATCCGCCATTAACCCACATCACAATAAACCTAATAAATGTATTAACCCCTAATCCACCATTAGCCCACATTGCAATAAAGCTAATAAAACTATTAACACCTAATCCGCCATTAACCCACAACGCAATAAACCTAATAAAACTATTAACCCCTAAACCGCCATTAACACACAACGCAATAAAACTAATAAAGCAATTAACCCCTAATCCACCAACCCCCCACAATGCAAATAACTAATTAAATTACTAAATTCCCTAACCCAACACCCCCTAAATTAACCCCAATTACTTAAATTAAAAAATACTAAGCTACAATTGAAATAAAAAAGCTAACATTACTTAAAAATAAAAAAATAAAAAATTAAATTAATCTAAGATTACAAAAATAATAATAATAACATTACATAAAATAATAAACCAAATTATCAAAAATAAAAAAATTAAACCTAATCCCTATGAAAATAAAAAGCCCCCAAAATAAAAATACCCCCTAATCTAATACTAAACTACCAATAGCCCTTAAAAGGGCCTTTTGTAGGGCATTGCCCTAAGTTAAACAGCTCTTTTACCTTAAAAAAATACTAAATCCCCCCTCTAACAGTAAATCCCACCACCCAACAAACCCCCCAAAATAAAAAAAAAAACCTAACAATAAAAAATTCTAAACTACCCATTGCCCCTAAAGGGACATTTGTACGGACATTTGTACGGCATTCAGAGTGCCCAGTAAATCCCTAATCTAAAAAAAAAAAAAAAAGCCTAAGTCTAACCCCCAAATAGGTGCTCACCGCTCCTGAAGTCCGGTGGAGAAGGTCCTGTTCCAGGCGGTGAAGTCTTCTTCCAAGCGGCCGACATCTTCTTCCAAGTGGGGACCACTTCCTTCTTCATCCAGGACCAAGCCAGTGCGGATCGGAGATGAGCACGGAGCAGGACCGGCGACCGCGAAGCCGTGGAGCATCCTCTTTGTACGATCGCCGCCATACACTGAATAGTGTATTCAAGGTACGCATTTAAATATGGCTTCCCTTGCATTCCTATTGGCTGATTTGATTCTTCAAATTCAAATCAGCCAATAGGATGAGAGCTACTGAAATCCTATTGAACTCGATGTGCAAGGTGAAATTACAGGCAGCGGGGGTTTCAGCAGTTACGCTGATGCTTGCGCCGCATATGTAATCTCGCCCCATGATGGCTAATTGATTGAATATTGATGATCGCTGCCTAATCTGTTTGAAAGCACATTTTTCACTGTACTAATAGTATCAATTTAAGATGCAATTAATTAGCAAATTCAAATCATTCTACCTATTTTTCTTTAATTAACATTTTAAATGTAAGTGACAATTAAATATGTTAAAAGTTTGCATGAAAATGGTTAAGTAAAAGCTGTTTATATGTAAACTGAAGTTAGTAGGAAATACATATTTGTACAGAACAGATATAAATGCATATTTGTACAGAACAGATATAAATACATATTTTTACAGAACAGATAGAAATGCGTATTTGTACACAACAGATAGAAATGCATATTTTTACAGAACAGATAGAAATGCGTATTTGTACAGAACAGATAGAAATGCATATTTGTACAGAACAGATAGAAATGCATATTTGTACAGAACAGATAGAAATGCATATTTGTACAGAACAGATAGAAATGCATATTTGTACAGAACAGATAGAAATACATATTTGTACAGAACAGATAGAAATGCATATTTGTACAGAACAGATATAAATACATAATTGTACAGAACAGATATAAATACATATTTGTACAGAACAGATAGAAATGCATATTTGTACAGAACAGATATAAATGCATATTTGTACAGAACAGATACAAATGCATATTTGTACAGAACAGATATAAATGCATATTTGTACAGAACAGATAGA
Organism: Bombina bombina; assembly: GCF_027579735.1. Classification (NCBI taxonomy): domain Eukaryota; kingdom Metazoa; phylum Chordata; class Amphibia; order Anura; family Bombinatoridae; genus Bombina; species Bombina bombina. The sequence continues at coordinate 55,700,217 of NC_069507.1, read as the reverse complement.
AATGCATATTTGTACAGAACAGATAGAAATGCATATTTGTATAGAACAGATATAAATGCATATTTGTACAGAACAGATATAAATGCATATTTGTACTGAACAGATAGAAATGCATATTTGTACAGAACAGATATAAATACATATTTGTACAGAACAGATAGAAATGCATATTTGTACTGAACAGATAGAAATGCATATTTGTACAGAACAGATATAAATACATATTTGTACAGAACAGATAGAAATGCATATTTGTACAGAACACATAGAAATGCATATTTGTACAGAACAGATAGAAACACATATTTGTACAGAACAGATATAAATACATAATTGTACAGAACAGATAGAAATGCATATTTGTACAGAACAGATAGAAACGCATATTTGTACAGAACAGATATAAATACATAATTGTACAGAACAGATAGAAATGCATATTTGTACGGAACAGATAGAAATGCTTATTTGTACAGAACAGATATAAATGCATAATTGTACAGAACACATAGAAATGCATATTTGTACAGAACAGATATAAATACATATTTGTACAGAACAGATAGAAATGCGTATTTGTACAGAACAGATATAAATACATATTTGTACAGAACAGATAGAAATGCATATTTGTACACAACAGATAGAAATGCATATTTTTACAGAACAGATAGAAATGCGTATTTGTACAGAACAGATAGAAATGCATATTTGTACAGAACAGATAGAAATGCATATTTGTACAGAACAGATATAAATACATATTTGTACAGAACAGATAGAAATGCATATTTGTACAGAACAGATATAAATGCATATTTGTACGGAACAGATAGAAATGCATATTTGTACAGAACAGATATAAATGCATATTTGTACAGAACAGATAGAAATGCATATTTGTACACAACAGATAGAAATGCATATTTTTACAGAACAGATAGAAATGCGTATTTGTACACAACAGATAGAAATGCATATTTTTACAGAACAGATAGAAATGCGTATTTGTACAGAACAGATAGAAATGCATATTTGTACAGAACAGATATAAATGCATATTTGTACAGAACAGATATAAATGCATATTTGTACAGAACAGATATAAATGCATATTTGTACAGAACAGATATAAATGCATATTTGTACGGAACAGATAGAAATGCGTATTTGTACAGAACAGATAGAAATGCATATTTGTACAGAACAGATAGAAATGCATATTTGTACACAACAGATAGAAATGCATATTTTTACAGAACAGATAGAAATGCGTATTTGTACACAACAGATAGAAATGCATATTTTTACAGAACAGATAGAAATGCGTATTTGTACAGAACAGATAGAAATGCATATTTGTACAGAACAGATAGAAATGCATATTTGTACAGAACAGATATAAATGCATATTTGTACTGAACAGATAGAAATGCATATTTGTACAGAACAGATATAAATGCATATTTGTACAGAACAGATAGAAATGCATATTTGTATAGAACAGATATAAATGCATATTTGTACAGAACAGATATAAATGCATATTTGTATAGAACAGATATAAATGCATATTTGTACTGAACAGATAGAAATGCATATTTGTACAGAACAGATATAAATACTTATTTGTACAGAACAGATAGAAATGCATATTTGTATAGAACAGATATAAATGCATATTTGTGCAGAACAGATATAAATGCATATTTGTACTGAACAGATAGAAATGCATATTTGTACAGAACAGATATAAATACATATTTGTACAGAACAGATAGAAATGCATATTTGTACTGAACAGATAGAAATGCATATTTGTACAGAACAGATATAAATACATATTTGTACAGAACACATAGAAATGCATATTTGTACAGAACAGATAGAAACACATATTTGTACAGAACAGATATAAATACATAATTGTACAGAACAGATAGAAATGCATATTTGTACAGAACAGATAGAAACGCATATTTGTACAGAACAGATATAAATGCATAATTGTACAGAACACATAGAAATGCATATTTGTACAGAACAGATAGAAACACATATTTGTACAGAACAGATATAAATACATAATTGTACAGAACAGATAGAAATGCATATTTGTACAGAACAGATAGAAACGCATATTTGTACAGAACAGATATAAATACATAATTGTACAGAACAGATAGAAATGCATATTTGTACGGAACAGATAGAAATGCTTATTTGTACAGAACAGATATAAATGCATAATTGTACAGAACAGATATAAATACATATTTGTACAGAACACATAGAGATGCATATTTGTACAGAACAGATATAAATACATATTTGTACAGAACAGATAGAAACGCATATTTGTACAGAACAGATATAAATGCATATTTGTACGGAACAGATAGAAATGCATAATTGTAAAGAACAGATATAAATACATATTTGTACAGAACAGATAGAAATGCATATTTGTACGGAAAAGATATAAATGCATAATTGTACAGAACAGATATAAATACATATTTGTACAGAACAGATAGAAATGCATATTTGTACAGAACAGATAGAAATGCGTATTTGTACAGAACAGATAGAAATGCATATTTGTACAGAACAGATATAAATGCATATTTGTACACAACAGATAGAAATGCATATTTGTACAGAACACATAGAAATGCATATTTGTACAGAACAGATAGAAATGCATATTTGTACGGAATAGATAGAAATGCATATTTGTACAGAACAGATAGAAATGCATATTTGTACAGAACAGATATAAATGCATAATTGTACAGAACAGATATAAATACATATTTGTACAGAACACATAGAGATGCATATTTGTACAGAACAGATATAAATACATATTTGTACAGAACAGATAGAAATGCATATTTGTACGGAACAGATATAAATGCATAATTGTAAAGAACAGATATAAATACATATTTGTACAGAACAGATAGAAATGCATATTTGTACAGAAAAGATATAAATGCATAATTGTACAGAACAGATATAAATACATATTTGTACAGAACAGATAGAGATGCATATTTGTACAGAACAGATAGAAATGCATATTTGTACGGAACAGATATAAATGCATATTTGTACAGAACAGATATAAATGCATATGTGTACAGAACAGATATAAATGCATATTTGTACAGAACAGATATAAATGCATATGTGTACAGAACAGATATAAATGCAAATTTGAACAGGACAGATATAAATGCATATTTGTACGGAACAGATAGAAATCCAAATTTGTACAGAACAGATATAAATGCATATTTGTACAGAACAGATAGAGATGCATATTTGTACAGAACAGATAGAAATGCATATTTGTACAGAACAGATAGAAATGCGTATTTGTACAGAACAGATATAAATGCATATTTGTACAGAACATATATAAATGCATATTTGTACGGAACAGATATAAATGCATATTTGTACGGAACAGATATAAATGCATATTTGTACACAACAGATAGAAATGCATATTTGTACAGAACACATAGAAATGCATATTTGTACAGAACAGATAGAAATGCATATTTGTACGGAACAGATAGAAATGCGTATTTGTACAGAACAGATAGAAATGCATATTTGTACGGAACAGATATAAATGCATATTTGTATAGAACATATAGAAATGCATATTTGTACAGAACAGATAGAAATGCATATTTGTACAGAACAGATAGAAATGCATATTTGTACGGAACAGACATAAATGCATATTTGTACACAACAGATATAAATGCATATGTGTACAGAACAGATATAAATGCATATTTGAACAGGACAGATATAAATGCATATTTGTACAGAACAGATATAAACGCATATTTGTACAGAACAGATATAAATACATATTTGTACAGAACAGATAGAAATGCATATTTGTACAGAACAGATAGAGATGCATATTTGTACAGAACAGATAGAAATGCATATTTGTACAGAACAGATAGAAATGCATATTTGTACAGAACAGATAGAAATGCATATTTGTACGGAACATATATAAATGCATATGTGTACAGAACAGATATAAATGCAAATTTGAACAGGACAGATAGAAATCCAAATTTGTACACAACAGATAGAAATGCATATTTGTACAGAACAGATATAAATGCATATTTGTACAGAACAGATATAAATGCATATTTGTACACAACAGATAGAAATGCATATTTGTATAGAACAGATAGAAATGCATATTTTTACTGAACAGATATAAATGCATATTTGTACAGAACAGATATAAATACATATTTGTACAGAAGAGATAGAAATGCATATTTGTACAGGACAGATAGAAAAGCATATTTGTACGGAACAGATATAAATGCATATTTGTACAGAACAGATATAAATGCATATTTGTACAGAACATATATAAATGCATATTTCTACGAAACAGATATAAATGCATATTTCTACGGAACAGATATAAATGCATATTTGTACGGAACAGATATAAATGCATATTTGTGCAGAACAGATATAAATGCATATTTGTACAGAACAGAAATAAATGCATATTTGTACGGAACAGATATAAATGCATATTTGTACAGAACAGATAGAAATGCATATTTGTGGAGAACAGATAGAAATGCATATTTGTATGGAACAGATAGAAATGCATATTTGTACGGAACAGATATAAATGCATATTTGTGCAGAACAGATATAAATGCATATTTGTACAGAACAGATATAAATGCATATTTGTACGGAACAGATATAAATGCATATTTGTACAGAACAGATAGAAATGCATATTTGTGGAGAACAGATAGAAATGCTTATTTGTACGGAACAGATAGAAATGCGTATTTGTACAGAACAGATAGAAATGCATATTTGTACGGAACAGATAGAAATGCATATTTGTACAGAACAGATATAAATGCATATTCGTACAGAACAGATAGAAATGCATATTTGTACAGAACAGATAGAAATGCATATTTGTACGGAACAGATAGAAATGCATATTTGTACAGAACAGATAGAAATAAATATTTGTACAGAACAGAAATAAATGCATATTTGTACAGAACAGATAGAAATGCATATTTGTACAGAACAGATATAAATGCATATTTGTACAGAACAGATATAAATACATATTTGTACAGAACAGATAGAAATGCATATTTGTACAGAACAGATAGAAATGCATATTTGTACAGAACAGAAATAAATGCATATTTGTACAGAACAGATAGAAATGCATATTTGTACAGAACAGATAGAAATGCATATTTGTACAGAACAGATAGAAATGCATATTTGTACAGAACAGAAATAAATGCATATTTGTACAGAACAGATAAAAATGCATATTTGTACAGAACAGATAGAAATGCATATTTGTACAGAACAGAGAGAAATGCATATTTGTACGGAACCGATATAAATACATATTTGTACAGAACAGATATAAATGCATATTTGTACGGAACAGATATAAATGCATATTTGTACAGAACAGATATAAATGCATATTTGTACGGAACAGATATAAATGCATATTTCTACAGAACAGATAGAAATGCATATTTGTACAGAACAGAGAGAAATGCATATTTGTACGGAACCGATATAAATACATATTTGTACAGAACAGATATAAATGCATATTTGTACGGAACAGATATAAATGCATATTTGTACAGAACAGATATAAATACATATTTGTACAGAACAGATATAAATGCATATTTGTACAGAACAGATATAAATGCATATTTGTACGGAACAGATATAAATGCATATTTGTACAGAACAGATATAAATGCATATTTGTACAGAACAGATATAAATACATATTTGTACAGAACAGATAGAAATGCATATTTGTACAGAACAGATACTGCTGTCTTCAAGGGACATATTACCCAATGTTTTTCTTTCATGATTCAAATAAAGTATACAATTTTTTTAAAAAAACGTTCTAATTTACTTCTTATATAAAATTGTCTTTGTTCTCTTGGTATCCTTTGTTGAAAAAGCAGGGAGATAAGTTCAGGTGTGTGCACGTGTCTGGAGCACAATATGGCAGCAGTTTTACAAGAATGTTATACATTAAAAAGAGCACTAGGTGGCAGCACTATTTTCTGCCATGCAGTACTTCAGAAATGTGCACGCTACCTATCTAGGTATCCCTTTAACAAAGAATTCCATGATAGCCAAGCAAACTTGATAATAGAAAGACATTGGATTTTTTATTTAAATTGTATGCTCTGTCCGTATCATATTCCATAAAGTTTTACTTGCGGATATTCATGGCTCCTGCAGTTCTCTTAGGGACCTATGATCTAAAGCTCTCTGCTCTGGAGGGATTATCTAAGATATCTTGTCAGTACTGAGAGGCAAATTTTATTTTGAGAGCTGTTTATCTCACTATGCAAGCTATGGATGTGAAGGAGGGACACATATGTTACAATATAATGCCCAAAAAAGCCCCCAAAGATTGTGTGCGATTTCTCTCCATGAAGAAAATAAAAAAAAAGAGACAGTGTCATTAAATTTGAAAAACCCTTTGTATTATAGAAAAAAGGTAAATAAAGTACAATAATATTTAGATAAATTCTCAGATAAAAAATGTAATGGGCCAGATTACGAGAGGTGCGCTATTTGACGCTCCCGCTCGAACCTTAATTGCGCTAGAAGTAAGCTTTTTGCACTTGTCAGGATTGCGCGGTAATCCGATGAGCGCAAAAAAGCTGAACTTAGAATATTACATGCACGTTCATGTATTCCCCCATAGAAGTCAAGAAAGAAAAAAAAATATCTAACACCGTACTCCTGCGAAAACCCGATCGCTTATTTGGTGCACAAAAAAAAAAGGATAAATGTCCCAGGTTAGGTAATCACGATGGTAATTCACAGCAGGTGAACCTCAGGGAGAAAAAAAACACGTATAGTGAAGTTCTGTGGTTTTAAATATTTTAGAATAGCCAGAAACAGTACTCACATTGTCTAGAGCTTCAAGATCAAGCTTTAGTGCACAGGAAACTCCTAATAGGAGACAAGGCAAAGAACAATATTCCAGCTTCACAAGGAATGAATCAGAAGTGGTAAAAAAGTACTAACATTTTATTAAAAACAAGTCACAAGGCATACATATGAGACTGTCCCAATCATAGGCCACGGCAAGCAAAAGATTGTGTGTATCACAATGTCTGGTGAATGCTGTTAAGGTCCGGTAAGGAGCAAGGCTCTGCCCCTTTTGTGACGTCACTACGCTCCGACGTACGTTTTGCCAATCACAGCTTGGCTTTTTCGAGGATCTTGTGACTTGTTTTTAATAAAATGTTAGTACTTTTTTACCACTTCTGATTCATTCCTTGTGAAGCTGGGATATTGTTCTTTGCCTTGTCTTCTATTAGGAGTTTCCTGTGCACTAAAGCTTGATCTTGTAGCTCTAGACAATGTAAGTACCGTTTTTGGCTCTTTTAAAATATTTAAAACCACGGAACTTCACTATACGTGTTTCTTTTTTCTCCCTGAGGTTCACCTGCTGTGATTTACCATCGTGATTACCTAACCTGGGACATTTTTCCTTTTTTTTTTGTGCACCATCAAATAAATAAATATGTACACATAAATATAAATATATATATATATATATATATATATATATATATATATATATTATACATAATATACATTTTTAAAAATGTATATGTATGTATTTCAATGTTAAAACCCTTTGCCTGCCTTTTTTTTTCTAACACCTGAGATCTCATATCTCTGAGCCTTTATAACTTTTGTGTGCAATATTATTTTTGAATTTTCATTAGATGGTGTTATTATGAGTGTAACTTACCTTGTAATGTATTTTTGATGTGTTTTGTGCAACTTTCATGTTTTGCGAGACAGTTAACCAGAGCTCTGAAGTAACGGTAATCATTCTAGCGTAAATTGTGATTGCGCTCAAGCAATCGTGTTTACTTTCAACTTGTAATACCAGCAATAAGCTGACGAGCGCAAACCCCCATGGTAAGCTTCTTATCACTAGCGCATAAACGTTTGTGCTCCACTTCAATTTGGCCCTATATTATTTATTTTTATAAAGCTGGAAACTTTTATACAAATTGTTGTATGTTTTTAGGTTAGAAATAATTCAACAAATATGATTATGGCATAAAAATAGTGCAAGCCAGTGCACAATGACACAATGTAAATGAAAGATTATTTTTCTAACCACACAACATAGGAACGCAATCCTTAACAAAAGAAAGCTTTTAGGTCAAGTACATTAATTCAAAGGGTTGCCATTATGCCGTTTAAAGGGGACACACATAAAAAATGCATATGCCAGGGTTCTTATAATGAAACATTATTCAAGCATTTCTTTAAACAGCCCCTAACATGTATTTTTCATAAGTGTCCTCCCTTATAGCGGCAATATGGCAACCCTATTAATTAATCAATTTATTTTTCTTTGATTCATGTAACCATTTAGAGTCACCAAGGATGTGAGGTTTCAGCCCAAGTGCGGTAAACTGGAGCGTAAGCTGGTCATCATTTCCATCAAAGTTAAAATATTAGATTTTTTTTTAAATGGATAAAAAGCAAAATAGATTAGTGAGGCCATACAGACCCAACATACAATTGCAAAGCAGTTTGTAATGCAAGGTGTATTGGAAAAAAAGCTGCTTTTGCCTCTTCAACACTAGGTTTAGCACCATAGTCATGTGCCAATTTGAACACTAGACAGGCATGATCCGCCTTCACTAGCTGATATGTCAATCAACCTAGTGCACAAAAGCTAATTTACTAATCAGCAGCTAAGTACAGTGTACAATTGGCACCTGGGGGCATTTTAGAAGTGCCAATCCCAGTGTTGAAGGCTTAGAAAACCTTTTTTATATTAACACATGTAATGCAAAGTGTCTTTTAACAGCATGAGATAGTTGTATAGCCCAGCATATTAATGTTTTATGTTCTTTTAATAAACTCCTTATTTTTAAATCTCTTGACCCAGCATAAGCTGTGTTTTTCATCAAGTGGAAATAAAAACACCAGGTAGTATTCATAATGTACATAAACATCATCTCATTTTCCTCCAGAATTTGCAATATCCTTTTGTAGTTCAGCACAGACACCTCTAGGTGTCACTGTAGGAGAAGCATTTGTGGAGTTGGATGCCCAGATTGCATGGTGCTTTGTGTGGCTTTTGGAAGCAGATTCAACAGTGGTGACATCTGGTAATTAATGGACTCAGATGTGAATCTTTTCCTTTCCTAGCAGCAGCTGCTCTGTTGGGTGTCTGAGGAGCAGCAGATCTGGGACCCCTGCGTCTAAAGATCTTCTTTTTATTTGTTTCCTTTATTTATTGTTGTTTCTTCAGTGATGGAAACATTATCATAATAATTCATTAGTATCACAATTAGTACTTAAATTATTAATAATATTTTTCCTACATGATTTCTGTATGTTTAATTTAAAAACAGTGCTGCAGATTCTGCACTCTACAAATAATTGCTAATAATAATAATAATAATAATAATAATAATTATTATTATACTAATAGTAGAAAGCAGTAACATATTCTGATAAGTAACATTATAGAAAATATACAGAGCATTTAGCTATTGAAATGTTATGATACTATTAATCAGATGCGTATTCGGATTTGGGCAAATCTAATTTTGCTGCTACATTTGTTTCAAACAGAAAATGAGCTTCCCCCTTTAAACACTTTGAGATGGTAATATAAAATGATAAATTGTATATGCGAAAAAAGTCTGCAATATACTTTCATTATTTATTTTGTCCCCTTTTGCTGTAATTCCATTCTGAAATTGTGAGCTTTCAGTTCCTGTTAGAAATGGAAGTGCAGAACACTGTTATATTCCACAGAGCCATTGGCTGCACACTCTAGTGACCTAGTTATAACTGTCCCTAATTGGCCACAACAGAGAAGGAAACCTAAGTTACAACATGGCGGCTCCCTTTGTTTTATAAACACTAAAACTTAAAACTTATTTTCTCAATATTTAAACAACCTATGAAACTTTAAAAAATACATCTACGCGTTATTCTCAGACTATTTTTTTATTTGAATGCATCATTCTATCTAGCATTTATTTAATGTTTAGTGTGCCTTTAACGAAGAAATGAGTGTTGGTGCGGCAAGAAAATGATTTCCTTCGTTTTAATTTGGAGAATGCTTTTCTGCATTATTATTATCATTTATTTGCATAGCGCCGCCAAATTCCGTAGCGCTGGGTAAAGTGATAGGGGTATACAATGACAAAGATTTGTGATAAAATACAAACCATAACAAAACTAAACAAATCTAGCACAGGAGGAAGAGGGCCCTGCTCCGGAGAGCTCACAGTCTATAGGTTTAGACTGTTTAGTACTTTGTAAGTTAGGGTTAATACTTTAAATTGTATTCTGGAGTGTATGGGGAGCCAGTGTAGAGACTGGCAGAGCGGAGCAGCTGATGTAGATCGGCGACTTAGGTGGATGAGTCTAGCAGAAGCATTCATAATAGATTGGAGGGAGGAGAGGCGGTGTTTTGGAAGGCCATTTAAGAGTAGATTGCAATAATCAATGCGTGACAGGATGAGGGAATGAATAAGTATTTTTGTAGTTTTTTGAGTAAGGAAGGGACGAATTCTGGAAATGTTGCGTAGGTGTGAACTGCAGGATTTGGTAAGTGATTGTATATGTGGGTTGAATGTGAGCTCTCAGTCTAGTGTGATCCCAAGACAGCGGACCTGGGGTGAGGTGTTGAGAATAGAATCTCCAAACATCAGAGAAAATCAGGTGTTGATGTCTCGAAGAGGGAGGAATAAGAAGCCGCTCAGTTTTGGACAGATTGAGTTGAAGGTATTGTGAAGGCATCCAAGAGTAAATTGCCGAGAGGCAGTTGGAAATCTGGTTGAGTAAAGAGGGAGAGATATCAGGAGAGGAAAGATATATTTGGGTATCATCAGCATATAAGTGGTCCTGGAATCCAAAGGAGGCTATAAGTTTTCCAAGGGAGGATGTATAGAGAGAGCAAAGCAAGGGGCCCAAGACAGAGCCTTGTGGTACTCTAACTGAGAGAGGCATAGGATCGCAAGATATGTTGTTATAGGAAACTGAAAAACAGCGGTTTGAGAGATATGAGGCAAACCAGGAAAGGGCTGTGTCTCGGATGCCAAATTAATGTAGTATTTTTAAGAGGAGAGGATGGTCGACTGTGTCAAAAGCAGTGGATAGGTCAAGAAGAATTAGTAAGGAGAAGTGGCCTTTTGCTTTAGCTGATAACAGGTCATTTGTTACTTTAGCAAGAGCAGTTTCTGTTGAGTTTTTAAGGCAGAAACCAGATTGTAGTGGATCAAGTAAGGAGTTAGTTGTGAGAAATTGAGTTAGCCGATTATAGACCAGTCGTTCCAATAATTTTGAAGCAAAGGGAAGTAAGGAGACCGGTCGATAGAAGGCGTGGAAGGGTCAAGCGAGGGCTTTTTTAGGATTGGTATGATTGACGCATGCTTGAATGTATCCGGAAATGTGCCACAGGTGAGAGATTGGTTAAAGAGATGAGATAGGTTAGGGGTTAGTGAAACAGAGAGAGAAGAAGTTGTAAAGGAATAGGGTCAAGTGGGCAGGTTGTGAGATGAGCCAAGGATAGGAGTACAGAGACTTCTTCCTCTGTTACAGGAGGGGAAGTAGCATAGAGTTTTGTTAATAGAAGGGGTGGGTATGATTGCTGGGTTTGAAGGGTGTGAGGTGCAGATATCTTTTCTAATGGTGTTAATTCTATTTTTGAAATGATCAGCAATAATCTGAGCAGTGAGGTTGGTAGTGGGTGGGGGTGCAGGTGGACATATAAGGGAGTTAAAGGTTGAGAACAGCTATCCGGGGTTGGATGCATGAGATGACACAAGGGAGGAAAAATAGACTTGTTTGACCAGGCTGAGCGCAGAGTTGTAGGACTTAAGGATACATTTTTAATGCCAGAAATCAGCACAGGTGCGTGATTTCCTCCACTACCGTTCAGCAGCCCATGAACATCGCTGAATATATCTGGTCTGTTTGGTGTGCCACGGTTGCCGTCGAGTGATTGATGTACTACGAACAGTGGAGGGTGCAGCTTTGTCAAGTGTTGATTTTAGTGCCAAATTATACTGTAAAGCAACGATGTTTGGGCAAGAGAGGGATGAAATGTCAGAGAGCAGAGGATTCAGTTGAGTGGAAAAGTCTGTGAGGTCCAAGTCATTTAAATTGCTGTAAGGTAGCAGTTTCTTGTCGGCTTGCAAAGATGTAGCAGGTAGAGTGAGAGAGAAAGTTAGTAGATGGTGGTCAGAGAGAGGAAAGGGGAAGTTAAGGAAGTTGGAAACGGCACAGAGAAGGGGTGTGTTCTGCATGTGTGAAGGGGTTTAAAAGCTCAGATTTATACTATTCAGAGCGAAAATGTTTTAGAATTTCAAATTTACACTATTCAATAACATCATCCAGCAATTTCACTTTCAGTTGTTTGAAGTATGTAAGCTTCACTTTTGTCCTTGACAAATACTGACCCCATAAAAATATGTGCTGCTGCTGGCTTATACAGGTAACACTAGCTAGTAGTTTAACCTTTTTTAATTTTAAGTTGCTGTTAACAAACAAATAATGTCAAAATTTGGCCAAACAGAATAACCCCCAGAACTATTTTAGGACAAAACAAAATATATATTTTTTCCTGGTGAGTGATTTGCCTGAAACAATTTTTTCTGTCTACTATTAAAGTGACATGAAATCCAAATGTTTTCTTGCATGATTTAGACAGAGAATACAATTTTAAAAAAAGTTTCCAATTTATTCTCATATTAAATTTATTTTGTTCTCATGTTATTCTTTTTTGAAGAGATACCTATGTAGGTAGCGTGCACATGCCTGTAGCACTACATGACAGGAAATAGTGCTGTCATCTAGTTCTCTTGCTAATGTATAATATTGTGACAAAACTGCTGCCATATATTGCTGCAGACACGTGCACGCTCCTGAGTTTACCTCCTTGCTTTTCAACAAAGGATAACAAGATTTTTTTTATATTCGAAGTAATTTGAATTTTTTTTTTTTAAATTGTATGTTCTATCTGAATCATAAAATAAATGTTCAGTTTTCTGTCCTTTAAGCTTTTGTCTGTGTGTATTATTGCATTGTAACCTGTCTCATGCAGCGATTGTAATAGCCATTCTCTGGTGTAGGGCAATATAGTTGCAACTGTCACAGAAAAGCTTATCCTTTATCTTACACACTATAATTGTGATGCCAGAGCTACAGTTGGAGTTTCATGAAATCATAGCTTGCCTTCATATAAGAACACAATCCTTTTAAATGAGGGGCAAGCACTAGGATCATCCTGCTCCTCTCAGATAATCGTACAATAATCTCTTAATCTTACACTGCTCCAGTTCATTCACCTGTATCTAGATGATAATCCAATGCATGTTCCTTCTGTTTATCTTGAGTTGTTTCTATTTAAACTATACCTCTATAAAAGCATAAGGAATGTTATACGCAGGCAGGCTGCATAAAAGTGTGATCTGACAGTACAGATAGAGTACATACAGGTTATATATATACAACTGCACTGGGATCTCAGTTATACATTTCTTTATTAGTGTGGAACTGCAGCAACAGACATCAAAAGTTCACTTAGGTCCCAGAATCCCTCCAGGCCACCCTGTTAGTGAAATGTGCAAAGCGTTTGTCATATCATGTCAAGATAAGGTCATTAGAAGTACCAGAGATGAAGACTAGCTAAAGGTTAGTTCACCAAAGTGTCACTGAGCAAAATTTACACATGGTTTTATAGACTGGTGATGGCCACAATGTGTGTGATCTGAAAACATCATCTTAGTAACTCAGTGAGGTATTTAATGGGTTAAACTAGCACCTGATTTTCCCAGTTGCAGATCACACAGTCTAAGGCCTAGATTTAGAGTTGGGCGGTAGCCGTCAAAACCAGCGTTAGAGGCTCCTAACGCTGGTTTTGGGCTACCGCCGGTATTTGGAGTCAGTCAGGAAAGGGTCTAACGCTCACTTTGCAGCCGTGACTTTTCCATACCGCAGATCCCCTTACGTCAATTGCGTATCCTATCTTTTCAATGGGATCTTTCTAACGCCGGTATTTAGAGTCATGGCTGAAGTGAGCGTTAGAAATCTAACGACAAAACTCCAGCCGCAGAAAAAAGTCAGTAGTTAAGAGCTTTCTGGGCTAACGCCGGTTTATAAAGCTCTTAACTACTGTGCTCTAAAGTACACTAACACCCATAAACTACCTATGTACCCCTAAACCGAGGTCCCCCCACATCGCCGCCACTCGATTAAATTTTTTTAACCCCTAATCTGCTGACCGCCACCTACGTTATACTTATGTACCCCTAATCTGCTGCCCCTAACACTGCCGACCCCTATATTATATTTATTAACCCCTAACCTGCCCCCCACAACGTCGCCGCCAGCTACCTACAATAATTAACCCCTAATCTGCCGACCGCAAGGCGTCGCCACCTATGTTATCCTAATGTACCCCTAATCTGCTGCCCCTAACACCGCCGACCCCTATATTATATTTATTAACCCCTAATCTGCCCCCCTCAACGTCGCCTCCACCTGCCTACACTTATTAACCCCTAATCTGCCGAGCGCCCCGCACCGCTACTATAATAAAGTTATTAACCCCTAATCCGCCTCACTCCCACCTCAATAACCCTATAATAAATAGTATTCACCCCTAATCTGCCCTCCCTAACATCGCCGACACCTAACTTCAATTATTAACCCCTAATCTGCCGACCGAATCTCGCCGCTACTGTAATAAATGGATTAACCCCTAAAGCTAAGTCTAACCCTAACACTAACACCCCCCTAAGTTAAATATAATTTAAATCTAACGAAATAAATTAACTCTTATTAAATAAATTATTCCTATTTAAAGCTAAATACTTACATGTAAAATAAACCCTAATATAGCTACAATATAAATTATAATTATATTGTAGCTATTTTAGGATTTATATTTATTTTACAGGTAACTTTGTATTTATTTTAACCAGTTACAATAGCTATTAAATATTTAAGAACTATTTAATAGCTAAAATAGTTATAATAATTACAAAATTACCTGTAAAATAAATCCTAACCTAAGTTACAATTAAACCTAACACTATACTATCAATAAATTAATTAAATAAAATACCTACAATTATCTACAATTAAACCTAACACTACACTATCAATAAATAAATTAAATACAATTCCTACAAATAAATACAATGAAATAAACTAACTAAAGTACAAAAAATAAAAAAGAACTAAGTTACAAAAAATAAAAAAATATTTACAAACATTAGAAAAAAATTACAACAATTTTAAACTAATTACACCTACTCTAAGCCCCCTAATAAAATAACAAAGCCCCCCAAAATAAAAAAAATGCCCTACCCTATTCTAAATTTCAAAAGTTCAAAGCTCTTTTACCTTACCAGCCCTTAAAAGGACCTTTTGTGGGGCATGCCCCAAAGAATTCAGCTTTTTTGCCTGTAAAAAAACCCACAATACCCAATACTGATCGGAACAGCCAATAGAATGCGAGCTCAATCTGATTGGCTGATTGAATCAGCCAATCGGATTGAACTTGATTCTGATTGGCTGATTCCATCAGCCAATCAGAATTTTCCTACCTTAATTCCGATTGGCTGATAGAATCCTATCAGCCAATCGGAATTCGAGGGACGCCATCTTGGATGACGTCCCTTAAAGGAACCGTCATTCGTCGGGAAGTCGTCGGTGAAGATGGATGTTCCGCGTCGGCGGGATGAACATGGATCCGGAAGAAAGAAGATTGAAGATGCCGTTGATAGAAGACTTCAGCCGGATCATGGACCTCTTCAGCTCCCGCTTGGATGAAGACTTCAGCCGGATTATGGACATCTTCAGCCCCCCGCTTGGGCTTGGATCAAGACATCGGAGCTAGGACTAATCGGTGTGATACCCGGCGAGGTGAAGATAAGGTAGGAAGATCTTCAGGGGCTTAGTGTTAGGTTTATTTAAGGGGGGTTTGGGTTAGATTAGGGGTATGTGGGTGGTAATGTTGGGGGGGGGGTATTGTATGTTTTTTTTTACAGGCAAAAGAGCTGAATTCTTTGGGGCATGCCCCACAAAAGGTCCTTTTAAGGGCTGGTAAGGTAAAAGAGCTTTGAACTTTTGTAATTTAGAATAGGGTAGGGCATTTTTTAATTTTGGGGGTCTTTGTTATTTTATTAGGGGGCTTAGAGTAGGTGTAATTGGTTTAAAATTGTTGTAATTTTTTTCTAATGTTTGTAAAAAAATTTTTATTTTTTGTAACTTAGTTCTTTTTTATTTTTTGTACTTTAGTTAGTTTATTTAATTGTATTTATTTCTAGGAATTGTATTTAAAGGGACATTATACACTCATTTTTTCTTTGCATAAATGTTTTGTAGATAATCTATTTATATAGCCCATAAAGTTTTTTTTTTAATTAATGTATAGTTTTGCTTATTTTTAAATAACATTGCTCTGATTTTCAGACTCCTAACCAAGCCCCAAAGTTTTATGTGAATACGCTCGACTACCTACTCCAGCTTGCTCCTGTTTGTGTAAAGGGTCTTTTCATATGCAAAAGAAGGGGGAGGGGGGGGAGTGTCTTATTTGCCACTTGCAGTGGGCTTTCCAGCTACCTTTTCAACAGAGGTAAACTGACAGCTTCTAAGTAAGTTTTTAAACAGTTTTATACTGAATTTTTATATCAGTATCTGTGCATATTATTCTTTATAGTAGTGTCTATTACATGCAGTTATATGAAAATGAGTGTATACTGTCCCTTTAATTTATTTATTGATAGTGTAGTGTTAGGTTTAATTGTAGATAATTGTAGGTAGTTTATTTAATTTATTTATTGATAGTGTAGTGTTAGGTTTAATTGTAACTTAGGTTAGGATTTATTTTACAGGTAATTTTGTAATTATTTTAACTAGGTAACTATTAAATAGTTCTTAACTATTTAATAGCTATTGTACCTGGTTAAAATAATTACAAAGTTACCTGTAAAATAAATATTTATCCTAAAATAGCTACAATATAATTATAATTTATATTGTAGCTATATTAGGGTTTATTTTACAGGTAAGTATTTAGCTTTAAATAGGAATAATTTATTTAATAAGAGTTAATTTATTTAGTTAGATTTAAATTATATTTAATTTAGGGGAGTGTTAGGGTTAAAGTTAGACTTAGCTTTAGGGGTTAATAAATTTATTAGAGTAGCGGTGAGCTCCTGTCGGCAGATTAGGGGTTAATACTTGAAGTTAGGTGTCGGCAATGTTAGGGAGGGCAGATTAGGGGTTAATACTATTTATTATAGGGTTATTGAGGCGGGAGTGAGGCGGATTAGGGGTTAATACATTTATTATAGTAGCGCTCAGGTCCGGTCGGCAGATTAGGGGTTAATAAGTGTAGTTAGGTGGAGGTGATGTTGGGGGCGGCAGATTAGGGGTTAATAAATATAATATAGGGGTCAGCGATGTTAGGGCAGCAGATTAGGGGTACATAGGGATAATGTAGGTGGCGGGGGTGTACGGAGCGGCAGATTAGGGGTTAAAAATAATATGCAGGGGTCAGCGATAGCGGGGGCGGCAGATTAGGGGTTAATAAGTGTAAGTTCAGGGGTGTTTAGACTCGGGATACATGTTAGAGTGTTAGGTGCAGACGTAGGAAGTGTTTCCCCATAGAAAACAATGGGGCTGCGTTAGGAGCTGAACGCGGCTTTTTTGCGGGTGTTAGGTTTTTTTTCAGCTCAAACAGCCCCATTGTTTTCTATGGGGGAATCGTGCACGAGCACGTTTTTGAAGCTGGCCGCGTCCGTAAGCACCGCTGGTATCGAGAGTTGAAGTTGCGGTAAATATGCTCTACGCTCCTTTTTTGGAGCCTAACGCAGCCCTGCTGTGAACTCTAAATACCAGCGGTATTTAAAAGGTGCGGCCAGAAAAAAACCAGCGTAGCTAACGCACCCCTTTGGCCGCAGAACTCTAAATCTAGCCGTAAGAAAGTGCAAGATTCATTATATGTAGAATTAAAGGGGCATTAACATTAAAGTGAAGGTTAAGTTATCAGTATCTCTAACTTGAATTCAAATCTATGTACAAAATGAATATGAGTTTCAGTCATCATTTTCTATCGCCTAGATTACGAGTCTTGCGTTAGCCTTAAAAAGCAGCGTTGAGAGGTCCCAATGCTGCTTTTTAACGCCCGCTGGTATTACGAGTCTGGCAGGTACAGGTGTACCGCTCACTTTTTTCCCCGTGATTTTAGCATACCGCGAATCCCCTTACGTCAATTGCGTATCCTATCTTTGTAATGGGGTTTTCCTAACGCCGGTATTACTATCGCTGGAAAAAGTGAGCGGTACACCCTCTCCTGTCCAGACTCCTAACGCATTTAAAAGTCAGTAGTTAAGAATTTTATGGGCTAACGCCGGAACATAAAGCTCTTAGTTAAAGTGCTAAAAAGTACACTAACACCCATAAACTACCTATTAACCTCTAAACCGAGCCCCCCCCCCCACATCGCAAACACTATAATAAAATTATTTAACCCCTAATCTGCCGACCGGACATCGCCGCCACTTTAATAAATGTATTAAACCCTAAACCGCCGCCCACAACATCGCCAACACTATAATAAAGTCATTAACCCCTAAACCTAAGTCTAACCCTAACCCTAACACCCCCAAACTTAAATATAATTTAAATAATCTAAATAAAATTACTATCATTAACTAAATTATTCCTATTTAAAACTAAATACCTATAAAATAAACCCTAAGCTAGCTACAATATAACTAATAGTTACATTGTATCTAGCTTAGGATTTATTTTCATTTTACAGGCAACTTTGTATTTATTTTAACTAGGTAGAATAGTTATTAAGTAGTTATTAATTATTTAATAACTACCTAGTTAAAATAAAGACAAATTTACCTGTAAAATAAAACCTAACCTAAGTTACACTAACACCTAACACTACAATATAATTAAATAAATTAACTAAATTAAATACAATTAATTACAATTAAATAAAATTATCTAAAGTACGAAAAAAACCAAACACTAAATTACAGAAAATAATAATATAATTACAAGATTTTTAAACTAATTACACCTACTCTAATCCCCCTCTAATCCCCCTAACAAAATAAAAAAGCCCCCCAAAATAAAAAAAGCCCTACCCTACACTAAATTACAAATAGCCCTTAAAAGGGCCTTTTGCGGGGCATTGCCCCAAAGTAATCAGCTCTTTTACCTGTAAAAAAAAGTACAAATACCCCCCCAACATTAAAACCCACCACCCACACAACCAACCCTACTCTAAAACCCACCCAACCCTCCCTTAAAAAAAACCTAACACTAACCCCCTGAAGATCACCCTACCGTGACACGTCTTCACCCTACTGGGCAGAAGTGGTCTTTCAGACGGGCAGAAGTCTTCAATCAGACGGGATCTTCTATCTTCATCCATTTGGCGCGGAGCGGGTCCATCTTCAAGACATCCGACGCAGAGCCTTCTTACTAAATCACGGTACCTTTAAGTGACGTCATCCAAGATGGCGTCCCTTCAATTCCGATTGGCTGATAGAATTCTATCAGCCAATCGGAATTAAGGTAGAAAAAATCCTATTGGCTGATGCAATCAGCCAATAGGATTGAGTTTGCATTCTATTGGCTGATTGGAACAGCCAATAGAATGCCAGCTCAAACCTATTGGCTGATTGGATAATAACTATTTAATAACTATTCTACCTAATTAAAATAAATACAAAGTTGCCTGTAAAATAAAAATAAACCCTAAGCTAGCTACAATGTAACTATTAGTTATATTGTAGCTATCATACGGCTAGATTTAGAGTTTTGTCGGTAACGACCCGCGTAGCTAACGCTGGCTTTTTTCCCCCGCACCTTTTAAATACCGCTGGTATTTAGAGTTCACAGAAGGGCTGTGTTAGGCTCCAAAAAGGGAGCGTAGAGCATATTTACCGCCACTGCAACTCTCAATACCAGCGGTGCTTACGGACGCGGCCAGCTTCAAAAACGTACTCGTGCACGATTCCCCCATATAAAACAATGGGGCATTTTGAGCTGAAAAAAACCCTAACACCTGCAAAAAAGCAGCGTTCAGCTCCTAACGCAGCCCCATTGTTTTATATGGGGAAACACTTCCTAAGTCTGCACCTAACACCCTAACATGTACAGCCAATCGGAATTAAGGTAGGAAAATTCTGATTGGCTGATGGAATCAGCCAATCAGATTCAAGTTCAATCTGATTGGCTGATCCAATCAGCCAATCAGATTGAGCTTGCATTCTATTGGCTGATCGGAACAGCCAATAGAATGCGAGCTCAATCTGATTGGCTGATTGGATCAGACAATCGGATTGAACTTGAATCTGATTGGCTGATTCCATCAGCCAATCAGAATTTTCCTACCTTAATTCCGATTGGCTGATAGAATCCTATCAGCCAATCGGAATTCGAGGGACGCCATCTTGGATGACGTCCCTTAAAGGAACCGTCATTCGTCGGGAAGTCGTCGGTGAAGATGGATGTTCCGCGTCGGCGGGATGAACATGGATCCGGAAGAAAGAAGATTGAAGATGCCGCTTGATAGACGACTTCAGCCGGATCATAGACCTCTTCAGCTCCCGCTTGGATGAAGACTTCAGTCGGATCATGGACCTCTTCAGCTCCCGCTTGGATGAAGACTTCAGCCGGATCATGGATCTCTTCAGCTCCCGCTTGGATCAAGACTTCAGCCGGATCATGGACATCTTCAGCCCCCGCTTGGGCTTGGATGAAGACTTCGGAGCCTCTTCTGGACCGATCGGTGAACCCGGTGTGGTGAAGACAAGGTAGGGAGATCTTCAGGGGCTTAGTGTTAGGTTTATTTAAGGGGGGTTTGGGTTAGATTAGGGGTATGTGGGTGGTGGGTTGTAATGTTGGGGGGGGGTATTGTATGTTTTTTTTTTACAGGCAAAAGATCTGAATTCTTTGGGGCATGCCCCGTAAAGGGCCCTTTTAAGGGCTGGTAAGGTAAAAGAGCTTTTCTATTTTAATTTTAGAATAGGGTAGGGCATTTTTTTATTTTGGGGGGCTTTGTTATTTTATTAGGGGGCTTAGAGTAGGTGTAATTAGTTTAAAATTGTTGTAATATTTTTCTAATGTTTGTAAATATTTTTTTATTTTTTGTAACTTAGTTCTTTTTTATTTTTTGTACTTTAGTTTATTTAATTGTAGGTATTTGTATGTAATTAATTTATTGAGTTTTCTCGTTAGATTTCTAACGCTCACTTCAGCCACGACTCTAAATACCAGCGGTAGAAAGATCCCATTGAAAAGATAGGATACGCAAATGGCGAAGGGGGATCTGTGGTATGGAAAAGTTGCGGCTGCAAAATGAGCGTTAGACTCTTTCCTGACTGACTCTAAATATCAGCGGTAGCCCAGAACCAGCGTTAGGAGCCTCTAACGCTGGTTTTGATGGCTAACGCCAAACTCTAAATCTAGCCGTTAGGGTTTATTTTATAGGTATTTAGTTTTAAATAGGAATAATTTAGGTAATTGTAGTAATTTTATTTAGATTTATTGTAATTATATTTAAGTTAGGGGGTGTTAGGGTTAGACTTAGGTTTAGGGGTTAATACATTTAATATAGTGGCGGCGACGTTGGGGGCGGCAGATTAGGTGGTAATAAATGTAGGTAGGTGGCGGCGATGTTAGGGCCGGCAGATTAGGGGTTAATAATATTTAACTAGTGTTTGCGATGCGGGAGTGCGGCAGTTTAGGGGTTAATATATTTATTGTAGTGGCGGCGATTCCGGTTTGGCAGATTAGGGGTTAAAATATTAATTTTAGTGTTTGCGATGTGGGGGGGCCTCGGTTTAGGGCTTAATAGGTAGTTTATGGGTGTTAGTGTACTTTTTAGCACTTTAGTTAAGAGTTTTATGCTATGGCGTTGTAGTGTAAAACTCTTAACTACGGACTTTAAAATGTGGTACCAGTCTTGACAGGAGAGGGTGTACTGCTCACTTTTGGTCAGTTTCGTACCGGCGCTATGCAAGTCCCATTAAAAATATAGGATACGCAATTGACGTAAGTGGATTTGCGGTATTTCTGAGTCTGGCCAAAAAAGTGAGCGGTACACCTGTACCTTCAAGACTTGTAATACCAGCGGGCATTAAAAAGCAGCGTTGGGACCGGCCAATGCTGCTTTTTAACCATAACGCACAACGCGTAATCTAGGCCATATTTTCTTTGTATCCAAAACAACCCGTTTTTTTTTTTTTCTTTTCAAGATCACTTTCTTCAAGCAACCAATTCTGGTTGTTAGGCGGCCGTCAATCTAAGTCACCAGCCTCCTATTTAAACTGCACATGCGCTACTCTATAATTCTCCATCTTGGACTCTATGCACGCTCCCGTAATACGTAACATTGTTTGTTACGGAACTCTACCAAACAGTAGAATAACAATAGTATGTTGTAAACAGTAAGTAATGCATGCGCATTGGTGAATGCGATTGGAAAATATTGCATGCACATTAGTAATATTAATCGGCAATAGGCACATGTGCAATACTTACTGTCATCGTGAACGAGCTTGGGAGATGCGTATAGAGCGGGTGGGACCACTCTCTACGCAACAGCATAGAAAATCAGGAAGTGGAGGTGGGGAAGAGTTTACAAGCAAACGGTAGGGAGAATAATATGTTGAAATTAATAATACATTTGCAAAATGTATTCAAATAAACTTAGCGATACGAATATTATATAAGTGATGTATGCATTTATGCATTCAAATAGTGAAAACTTAACCTTCACTTTGAAGTCAAAATGAAACTTACATGATTCAGACAGAGCATGCAATTTTAAGACATGTTTAAATTTACTCCTATTTTCAAATGTACTTTGTTCTCCTGGTATCCTATGTTGAAAAGCATATGTACATATTTTCAGAAACAGTAATGCACTAATAGGAGCTAGTTGAGGATTGGTGACTGCACACATTTGTTTCTTTTCATTGGCTTACCAGTGTTCAACTAGCTCCCAGTAGTGCTGGGGTTAAACACATAGTTATATACAAGCAATAGTGCAATAACACAATGATCTAACAGATCAATTTATTTTTGCACGTTTACATCTCTGTAAAGGGACATTAAAGTCATTTTTATTACTGATGAGATGGTTGTGTGGTCTATGAGAATGTAATCAATACGGGAGTATGTGTAATTAGGTGCTGAATAGAAGGTAAAGTCTTTTTTTGCGGGGTGCTGATTTCGCCACGTGTCATGTACTCCTAAAAGTGCTAGGTCGTCTCTAATCGATTTGAGGGCACGTTTGGACGTTTTGAGATTGTGCTGTGGAGTTGTCTAGGGTTGGGTTTAATGGTGTATTTAGGTCCCCTCCTATAATTAGCGAGCCTTTTGAGAAAGAGAGTATATTATTTGTAAGTATACAAATGAAGGATGCAATGGAACTTTCAGGTAAACATTGAGATAACATAAAATAATGTTAGATAGTAATTGTTGAGCTCAAATAAACAACATTAGAATATTGAAAAATACAAGAACAAACATCGTGTCAGCTCGTGTCACACAATAGGGGAAGAATAGCCTATCCCAATTTAAAACAAAAATATTTCTAACAAACAGAGTATATTGGTTCGAGAGAAGCTAAAAATTTGTCAAAGACGGAAATAACATTTCTAAAGGTTAGATCTGTCCTTTTACCTAAAAAGTAAGTCATATCTGGATAAGAAATTATTACATCATAAGCAGTGATAGCATTGTATATATTTTTTCTCACCAGAAATATCAGTCCCTATGTAGTAGCAGAAGGTGTAGTCAGCAGCGTTTTCTTCGTCTTCTTGCAGGTTGAAGTAGCCATGGAGTACTTGTGGGTCTTTATTGTAATGGCTTATCTGTTATAGGTGTATTGTACACTTTCCACTGTTATAGGTGTATTTTGTGGAGGTTCAATACCAATGGTGGAGCAGAAAGCTGAGGCTTCATCCAAAGATTTACAGGTGTGCTTTATACCTTGTTGGGACACTATGATAAAACAAGGGAATCCCCATCTGTATGGGATATCTTTTGCTCTGAGGAGTGTTGTAAGTGGTTGGAACTCCTTTTTTTCTCTGTCGGTACGAGGAGCTAAATCTGCAAAGATTTGGAGACAGCAATTCTGGTAATTGATAAATTTGTGTTTTCTTGCAGCTTTGAGTATTTCTTCTTTAGTTTGGTAGTCTTTTAGCTTAAGTACTACGTCGCATGGTGGTGCTTGGTCTGGAGGTCGCGGTCTCAGTGCTCTATGAGCTCTATCCATTGATGTTTCAGTTGATGTCGGACCTAGAAGATAGGAGAAAAGGACTTTTAGGAATTCAGGGAGGGTATTAGGCAGTACGGATTCTGAGATCCCTCTGAAACGCAGGTTTTGTCTGCATTCCCTGTTTTGCAGGTCTTCTAATTTGTCCTGCAATTGGAGAAGTAGTAGATCGTGTGCTTGAGTGGAAGTTTGTAAGGTGGATATTTCAGATTGATTGAGTTCGTTGTCTTCTTCTAGAGCCTCTACTCGGTTGCCCATTTCAGTCATGCCTTTCCTAAGGCCTGCAATTTCTTCCTTGATGCATTCGCAAACTTTTATAACTAGGTTGTCTAGGTCCAGTTTAGATGGACTTGTAGCCATGAAGACCTTGGAAAGTTGTATTGGTTTTTCCATTGTGCTGTCCTCACTGTCTGAGGCTGACGAGGCAGATCGTTGCGTTTCAGTAGGCTCAAATGAGGCAACTTGTATGTTATTTGGAAGTTTGAAAAAGGAGCTCACTAAATTGCGTGCATTAGTTTGTCTTTTATGCTTTTTGTCTGGCTTTGGCAGCTTTTTCGGTGACATCTTGATGATGGACAGCGATATTATGGCTTTTAATGTACTCACTCTGAATGGGCTCCTTTGCTACTATTATGTGTCTTGTCAGTCGATTATTTTTCCTCACACACTAAGAGTTTTAGTGGGCTGTGATAAGGAGCAGAAAAATATACTGCTTATTAGATACTCATAAGGCACAAGACAGTTAGGCATGGGACCTAATTAAGTCTGTCTGTTTATTAGGCCTATTTAGATGGTAGCGTACGTAGCTGGCATTATATGGCGCGTTAGTGGGAGTAAAGGTCCAGTATATGGCCTAATAGATCGGGCTATCATTTATAGTGTACAGCGCATATTTTTTAAATGCAGGATGAAGGAATGCTATTAGCTTAAAAAGTTTTCCTGGGTCTATATAGTCCACTAATGATACTTTTCCGTAATAACGAATCACTGACCTTCCTTTCAAGCCGGAATTATACTGCTCAATGCTTGGAGTCTGTTAGGCGTTCTGATCGCCTGTATTTTTCCTGTGCGAGGTAGCTGAATCTATTATCAGGCTTAAAATGGCGGTCAGAGAGTAGGCCCAGTTACGGAGTGCTGTGTAACTATGAGACCCTGCGATATATGGTCACATCCCTAAGGGTCTTACAGGGTTATATGTGGTGGATATTTTCTTATTTGGCTCTGCAGTGTGGTGATCTTGGGAATCGACACTCTGAGCTCACTTACAGTGCGGCCATACCTTACGACTGCCGGCTCCGCCCCTCTAAAGTCATTTTTATATATGGATCAGAAAGCAATCACTGTATTGCAAAACCCATGCATACAAACAAGTTTTAAAGGGATATGAAACCATATGATTATTTTGTGATTCAGACAGAGCATACAATTTTAAAAAAGTTTCCAATTTAGTTCTATTATCAAATTTGCTTTGTTCTCATAATATTCGGTGTTGAAGAGATACCTAGGTAGGCATCTAGAGCACTACATGGCAGGAGATAGTGCTACCCTCTAGTACTCTTGCAAATGGATAATATATAGCGCTCTCCTAAGCATACATCCCTGCTTTTCAACAAAAGATACCAAGAGAACTACGAATAATTGTTAATAGAAGTAAATTTGAAAGTTGTGTTAAATTGTATGCTCTATCTGAATCATGAACAAAAACATTTTGGGTTTCATGTTCATTTAAAAACATTTAAAACTGTTATTTTGTTAGCAAAATTTGCAATATTTTGAAGCCTGTGGAAGCACCCCTTTAAATGCCTATTGAGTGTTTTTCTTTCATCTCATTTACTGCTGCCAGTTAGGACACATATAAAGGAAATCCTGTAAATGTTAACCAATCACTGGGTAGCATGTTGGAGGGTCATAATTTTGCATTCCACAGAATGTACTCCAGTCTCTCTGGGGAGGAGGATGGTAAAACTACCCTTATAAGTTTAAAATTACAGAAAGGAAGCAGACCAAATAAACAATGAAAGTGCATTGCTAAATTTATTCTCACTATTCATTATTGGGAAATACATTTTGAGTTTGAATTCCTCTCTAATTATAACACTGAAATCTCCTCCAAACCACAATGTGCAATAAATAATAGATGTGTAATATATAGACAGCTGGAAAATTATTATGTGTCTCTTACTGTATAAATTGGAGACATTATTCACACTATGGCTAATTCTGGACACAGATATTAAATAAGTGCTTGTTCTTCATTTACCAACAGCTACAGTCAAACTTGAGGTTGCTCAACTGGTATAGGAAGATAATTTTGAACCAGTTCTCAGAATCCTATCTATTGTTCTCAACATGTATGCACAAGAAAAAAGGACTATGCCAAGTATAACGAACCTATGGCACAATGGTACAATCCCAAAGTGGCACTAGATAGAATATGATGGCACTGTGCCTCTGGGTTACCATACTACTTGGCTGCATTTATAGTGCAGTGCCTAAAAGTTTAAGTCAGCTTCAGAGCAGCAATGCAGTACTGGGACCTAGCTGAGCACATCTGGTGAGCCAATGACAAGAGACACATTTGTGTAGCCACCAATTATTACCCTGCTCCCAATATATAAATACACAAATTAGGACACCTTGTAAGTTGGTGACTGGCTACGCAGAATATGGCCGTATTGTGTGATTAAGATCCCAACAGTAATATAAAAGCGTAGGTGTTTTTTTTTGTAGCATTTAAAAATGTTTTGTTTCTATGCAAATTTGGTTTCTTATTCTCAAAAAAGTTTGCTACCCCCGCATTATGCTGTGTTTACAAACTCTATGTAGAGGTTGGAGTTTTGGTCACATTATTTAAGCACTGCAGTTGGCTTGTGCCTAAATCAGTCCTTATTACAAGCCAGATTTTCTGGATATAGGTTTAAGTGTTAATTGTAGTGACTGGTCCCTGATTATTTCCTCTTGGCTTTAATACAGTTTTACTAAAAATCTGGCCTATGTGCTCTGATATCTGGACTGGTACTGAGAGATACTGATAAAGGAGTAAAGGGATATATAGTGTGACCGTACACATGAAAATACACTGCTGATTCTGAGCTCATAGTTGCCAACAGTCCCTGATTTCCAGGGACAGTCCCTGGATTTTGTTGTATGTCCCTGGATTTTTTTTGTCCTTGGAAATGTCCCTGAAAATCTCCTTTGCACAACATTTGTTGTTTGCATATATATACACACACATACACATATACAGATAGATAGATGATAAATAGATATAGTGTATTATTTAAATATAATTCATTCCTAATGGAATATTGCTATTATTATTGAATGGGTTCACATATTATTTGTCTTTCTAAATTTGATGCTGTGTTGTAAAAATAACCATATGTCCAGAATGTGTTCCAGAGACTGGGTAGGTGTAAGAGCTTGGTGCTGTAATCTGTATAATAAACTATGGATAAGTCTAAATTATACTATTACTATCAAATGGGTGTGTTTTTATTGCAGAACTGAGTGGGCGGAGCAGTTGAACAGTAGGTCGTCAATACTCCAGTAACCCGCTTGCTTGCTCTGCTGCAAAGTTTCCCTGGAATTTTTTTTTAAAATGTTGGCAACTATGTGAGCTATACATGGCGGCTGAGCCAATCAGGTGCAGCATTGGTGCATACCAGCCAGTCACTGGCTGTGTTTCACTCAGTATCCTCTGGAGCTAAATTTAAAAGACATTGGGGCCTATTTAACAAATGTCTGTCCGACATGATCCGATCAGCGGATCAGGTCCGACAGACATTGCTGAATGCGGAGAGCAATACGCTCTCCGCATTCAGCATTGCACCAGCAGCTCTTGTGAACTGTTGGTGCAACGCCGCCCCCTGCAGATTTGTGGCCAATCGGCCGCTAGCAGGAGGTGTCAATCAACCCGATTGTATTGGATCGGGTTGATTTTCCACGATGTCTGTCCGCCTCCTTAGAGCAGGCGGACAGGTTATGGAGCAGCAGTCTTTAGACCGCTGCTTCATAACTGGTGTTTCTGGCGATCCTGAAGGCTCGCCAGAAACACGGGGCTTCAAGATGCATACGGAACTTGATAGATAGGCCCCTAGGAGATTAACTCCTCCAAAATTGTTAAACACATATTTAAAGTACCAATTGGGAGCCCCAGAGATTTGCTGGTCCATAGTAGACATGGTGGATGAGCCAATTAACAGCTGCAGTTGCATGACCCTGACCCTGAGTAGTACTTTAATTATGTGTTTAACACCATTTGCGGGGGTTAAATAAACAATCTTGCAGGATCAGTAGTGCTTCAATTACATGCTCTAACGAACATGCCATGTTTGCTCCATTGACTCGTTAACTATGACTTTAACCCTTTACACATAAGTATAGTAATTAAATTTCCTAGCACATTAGCATTTTGTAATGGTCCCTTTAAATATACTGTACTTTTATCTTTCATACTATACTCTCCTTATTCAATTTAAAAAAATATTTTGATTAACAAAATAAATTTAGCTACAACAGCCCACATTGTAGTCTGTCAGTGTCTCCGATAGCATTTTGCAGGGTTTTCAGATTCAAAGCCATAACAATCCCATTTGAGAAACCATTAATAACCTATTTGTGCTTTTCAATTACCTTTGTGGTTGTTTAACACTCACAATCCAGTCCATCATAAAACACTTTTTAATCAACTCTTGATCTGATTTTTTAATTTCCCTGATGCAACAGCCTTGACCTCTTAAAAACACAATTTTAGTGTATTTTGCAAGTTTCCTATTGGCTGCCTCCCTGGCTTTTGTTTTATCAATGTTCTCATTTTAGCACGAGCACGATAAGGTCAAAATGGTTTGAAATGGTTAATTGCATAAATCATGAATTGATATTAACAGTTAGGTGGAAAAAAAGCTGCTTTCAAATACATAATTACATTAGGTAATCACCATTAATTAAGAATCAATTTGCCATAATGTTTTGCTTTCTCTTTAGCTGAGCATAGTCTGTAAACTCTTATTCTTTCCATGAGAGCATACACTCAGGAGCGTGCATGTGTGGTAAAAACTGGTCAAGAAACAGGCACACTTGTGAATGTGCCTCAGTATTGCTCTCATGGAATGGAGATAAGGTTTAACAAAAGAGACCAAGAAAAGAAGTACATTTCATTTAAGTATATTGGTGATATATTTTTTTAAAATCTTATCCTCTCGGAACAGTGGTGTCACCAGGGTGCCAGTGGGCACTAGTCCCCCAGCATACTGGCTGACTTTTTCATAGCCCCCCAGCTGTGATCCCCCTTGCTTCACCCACACCCACTCTGCTGATGGCTTCTCCAGCCATGCCTATATTATGCCACACCCTTCCTCCATATGGCACCGTCCTGACGCATCTGAGCCAGCATCTCCCAATGTGCCCTGCCACTGAGACGCTGATCATCCTCCAACAAATGCCCCCCATTATTACTTTATGGCGATGCTACTGTCTCTGAATAATGAACCTTTAAGTCCATGTCCCTTTAAAGGGATATAAAAGTTAAAAAATAAAGCTTACTTCTGAGCCAATGACAAGAGGAATATGTGTGCAGCCACTATAACCAGTTACACCCTAATAGTGCATTGCTGCTTTCTGAGGCTATGTAGGAGTTCTTTCAAGAAATGATAGCAAGAGAATAAAGTATATTGAAAAGTCTTTTAAAATCACAATTTTTAATTTCCATGTCTGTTTAAAGATAGCTAGACTAACAGTATTCATTGTAATCAAGTTTGTAAACAGCATTAGTTCTGATACCTAAACATTCACTTTACTCTTCCTTAAAGTCTGACATTCATGGCTGGTAAATGGTGTTTTTGCACATACTGTAACTGGTTCAGCAATTAGTAGCTATGTTTAGCCTCAGATGAGTAGTGCTTTACAGATATGGAGCTGACTTTAACTATGTGTTTAAGCCTTTGCAGGTGCTTAGGCAAGCGACAATGTAATAATATGCTTTAAAGCTTTATAGCATTTTCTTAGGATAGCTTTATATCCCTTTAAATACAAATCTGCTTATCTAACTTAATTAAAGGGACAGTAAAGTGAAAATTAAATGCTCATGGTTCAGAAAGAGTACGTCATTTCAAGACATTTCAAATTAGTTCTGTTAATTAATTTGTTTCATAATCTTGGTATCCTTGTTGAAAAGCATACTTAGGTAGGCTCAGGAACAGTAATGCACTACTGGCTACTGATTGGTAGGTGCACATATATGACTATTTTTATTGGCTCACTTGACTGGTTTAGCTAGCTCCTAGTAGTACATTGCTGCTCTTTCAACAAAGGAAACCAAAAGAAGCACATTTAAAAACAGAAGTAAATTGGAAAGTTGTTTAAAAAATTGGATCTAAAAAAAGAAAAAAAAAAGAAAAGAAAAATGTTGTTCCTTTAAATACAGTAATAACAGAATTTTTAGTCCTTTCAACCTTTTATTTTAAGGATTTATAAATAACCCTTCAATTAAAGATTTTGTTACTACTCCAATATTTGGTTTCCTTCACGGCTAGCACAGCAATCAGTAATTCAGCTGCACTGTGGAAAGTATTGTTGATTTGCTCTAACTATGTATTTTATTCTTGCAATATGCCAAAACCTAAAGGAAAAACATATGCTAACTCGTCAGCCAGTGGTGTAAGATCCTGTGTGATCTGGGTGGAAGGAGCTCTCTGTATCCTGCGTGCGTGAAGCAGAAGAACAAAGAGTCGCTATACAAACAACCTTCCATATGTACAAAGCTGCGGGCGATGGAAGGTGTGTGTGGTGCATGTGTTTTGGGTATGTGGAACTGAACTTAGTAACCTTCAAATCAATACTCGTTCATCTTAACCACATCCCATGCTGGGACACATCTGGTAACATTGAGATGGATCCAATAAAGTGACTTTATTGGATGCACCTTATAAGCATTGCACAATTTGTTTGTATAGAATTTTAAGAAAATATCCCTTCTTTACTTTTGATGGCAGCCAATAAAATAGTATTGGGAAATTATAATGTAGCTGATTGTTTAAATATCTGATCAAAATAAGCTTAACTAGGATGTGGCAGGTACAGGTGGGGAACCTATTTCTACCTGTATTTGTTTTGAAACTCCTTTCTCCCAACGTTACCTTCCCTTTCCCCTGGATAGAGCACTAGACGTAAAAAAAGGCAGCAGATCTCAACTTCAGGAAATCTGCCACATTTCAAGGGATATTATAATGTGAAGATACTGAAGTTTGTTAAAAATTGTCATTTTTCATTACTGACCCTAGCTAACTTTCACCTAGATTACAAGTTGTGTGTTTGTTTTAACGTTGAAAAAATGGTCATTTCAGCGTTAAAACAGCTCCGCAGCCATTACGATTCTTGTCGGTATAGCTGTACCGCAAGCCTTTTAGCATGTAACGCAACGTCAGTCCCGCACACGTAAAAATTATGTTTTTCATGGGACTTCCATAGCACAGCCATTACGAGTTTTGCGGTGAGGCTAAAAAGCTTGTGTTACACCCTATAACGACAAGATCCGTACCGCCATCTGAGAGCAGTAGTTATGATTTTTACGCAACAAAACTGTTACATAAAACTCATAACTAAACTGTTACAAAGTACACTAACACCCATAAACTACCTATTAACCCCTAAACCGAGGCCCTCCCGCGTTGCAAAAACTATATTAAACCTATTAACCCCTAATCTGCCGCTCCCGACATCGCCGGCACTAATAACATTTATTAAACCCTATACCGCCGCTCCCCGACATTGTCACGACTATAATAAAGTTATTAACCCCTAAACTGCCGCCACTATAATAAACACAAACACTATTTAAATATTATTAACCCCTAATCTGCCGTCCGCCCACATTGTCCCCACTATACTAAAGTTATTAAGCCCTACACCACCGCCACTATAATAAACCTATTAACCCCTAAACCGCAAGCCCCCCACAACAAAATATACAAAATAAACCTACTAACCCCTAAACCTGAAAAGCCCCCCACATCGCAATAAACTAATTGAAACTAGTAACCCCTAAACCCCCCTAAACCTAATGCCCCCTAACTTTATATTAAAATTACAATTTCCTTAAATTAAATTAAAACTTACCTGTCAAATTAAAAAAATAAGTTTAAACTAACAATTAAACTAATATAACTATTAAACTAAAATTAAACTAACTACCAATTAATTTAAACTAAAATACACATTAAAAAAATCCTAACACTACAAAGTATATAATTACAAAAAATAAAACAGACTAAATTACAAAAAATAACAAACACTAAATTACGAAAAATAACAAATGAAATTATCAAAAATAAAAAAGAATTACACCTACTCTAATAGCCCTATAAAAAGAAAAAA
Source organism: Bombina bombina (assembly GCF_027579735.1). Classification (NCBI taxonomy): domain Eukaryota; kingdom Metazoa; phylum Chordata; class Amphibia; order Anura; family Bombinatoridae; genus Bombina; species Bombina bombina. The sequence goes on along the minus strand of NC_069507.1, from coordinate 55,667,417 downwards.
GCCCCCCCAAAACAAAAAAAATCCCTAGCCTACAATAAACTACCAATAGCCCATAAAAGGGCCTTTTGTAGGGCATTGCCCTAAGTTAAACAGCTCTTTTTTTTAAAATATTTTATTTTTCCAGTACAGCAGACAGGCACAAATGAAAACAAGAACAAATTAAACAGCATGCATTTAAGCAGTGAACATTTAGCCTTCCACAGCACTGGGTTTTGATTTTTAACATAATACTCCTCCTTCTCCTCCCCACTCTCCCCCTATCTTGTCTTGTACCTTTATCCTTGGAATATATATTTGACATCTAAGATACCAAACTAGTGATCTAGGAGCTCCCCTTATCAAGCTAGCTTTACTCTCCTCATGTAAGAATCATTGTCTCTTTTGGGGTCCTCCAAAAGTCTCTTGTATTGCGGGGTCCGGCTTACCCTCTAGACAGAGAGCTCCTGTCTGATCTCCAGAAGGCAGGACAATTACAACCATTAAATAATGAAAAATTAACTCCCTCTACTCATACCTTCCCCCTTCCTTTCACACCTCTGCCAAAATGTGCACTTCTGACCTCCCCCGGGGCGCCTCCTCCAGGGCTACCCTCTCCGACTCCACTCAGCTATTCTCATGTCAGTCTGTTTATCTACTTAGTTGAAGATGTTCCACTTTCCCAGTAATTGAGCATTCAAAATGTAATCAGAGTTTTTAAGTGGGTATAGGACCTGTCTTTGGTGTGTGAGATCTAGGGTATCTATAAAAGGTTCCCACTTAGTCATTAATTTCTTCGTCCGTCGTGTAATGTCCCCTTGTGTGTCTAACTGTTCGTAGATCATCTGTTTTCTTAGAGCTCCTTTGAGTTGCAGCAGGCTGGGCGAGGTAGACATCATCCACTGTTGGAGGATGAGTTTTCTGGCATGCAAAACTACATTGTGGATGAACTCTGAATGCTTCCCTAATTTTGTCTGTGAATGTAGTAAGATAACCATTTCTATCGTTAAGCTAAATCTCACTCCAATACTACTCTCAACCCATCTCCGCGTCATACCCCAGAATTTAGTTAGCTTTGGACAAGTCTTAAGTTAAACAGCTCTTTTACCTTTAAAAAAAAAATACAAAGACCCCCCAACAGTAAAACCCACCACCCAACCAACCGCCCAAAATAAAAAAAACTAACTCGAAAAAAAACCTAAGCTACCCATTGCCCTTAAAAAAGGGCATTTGTATAGGCATTGCCCTTAAAAGGGCATTTAGCTCTTTTACGAAAAGCCCAAACCCTAAACTAAAAAATAAAACCACCAAAAAAAAACACCCAAAAAAGTTTAAAAAATCCTAACACTAACCCCTGAAGATCGGCTCCATCTTTATCCAGGCGGCATCTTCTAGCTTCATCCCGGCAGTGTCTTCTATCTTCATCCTGGCGGCGCGGAGCGGGTCCATCCTGAAGACATCCGGAGCGGAACATCCTCTTCATACGGTCACTGCCGTATACTGAATCTTCAATGCAAGGACGCGATTCAAAATGGCGTCCCTTGCATTCCTATTGGCTGATTTGATTTTGGAAATTCAAATCAGCCAATAGGATGAGAGCTACTAAAATCCTATTGGCTGTTGAAATCAGCCAATAGGATGAGAGCTACTGAAATTCTATTGGCTGATTTGAACAGCCAATAGAATTTCAGAAGCTCTCATCCTATTGGCTGTTTTGAACAGCCAAAAGGATTTCAGTAGCTCTCATCCTATTGGCTGATTTGAATTTCCAAAATCAAATCATCCAATAGCAATGCAAGGGACGCCATTTTGAATTGCATCCCTTGCATTGAAGATCCAGTATACGGCGGCGATCGTATGAAGAGGATGCTCCACGCCGGATGTCTTGAGGATGGACCTGCTCCACGCCGCCGGGATGAAGATAGAAGACACTGCCGGGATGAAGCTAGAAGATGCCGCCTGGATAAAGATGGAGCCGATCTTCAGGGGTTAGTGTTAGGATTTTTTAAACTTTTTTGGGTGTTTTTTTTTGGTGGTTTTATTTTTTAGTTTAGGGTTTGGGCTTTTCGTAAAAGAGCTAAATGCCCTTTTAAGGGCAATGCCTATACAAATGCCCTTTTTTAAGGGCAATGGGTAGCTTAGGTTTTTTTTCGAGTTAGTTTTTTTTATTTTGGGCGGTTGGTTGGGTGGTGGGTTTTACTGTTGGGGGGTCTTTGTATTTTTTTTTTAAAGGTAAAAGAGCTGTTTAACTTAAGACTTGTCCAAAGCTAACTAAATTCTGGGCTGGGATGAAGATAGAAGATGCAGCCTGGATGAAGATGGAGCCGCCGAGATGAAGATGAAGCCGTAGGGATGAAGATCCTTGAAGCGGGACTTCAACAACTGTAAGTAGATCTTCGGGGGTTAGTGTTAGGATTTTTTAAACTTTTTGGGTGTTTTTTTTTTTAGTTTAGGGTTTGAGCTTTTAGTAAAAGAGCTAAATGCCCTTTTAATGGCAATGTCCATACAATTTTTCAGGGCAATAGGTAGATTAGTTTTTTTTAGATAGTTTTTTTTATTTTGTGGGTTTGGGGGGGTGGGTTGTAATGTTAGTGGGTCTTTGTAATTTTTTTCAGGTAAAAGAGATGTTTAACTTGGGGCAGTGCCCTACAAAAGGCCCTTTTATCGGTAGTTTATTCTAGATTAGTTTTTTTTATTTTGGGGTGGTTTTTTTTTTAAATTGGTATTAGAATAGGAATAATTTGTATTATTTTCGATAATTCTTTTTTTATTTTGTGTAATGTTTTTATTTCGTTTTGGGGTGGGTTTTTATTTTTAGATTAGGGCTTGGGCATTTCATAAAAAAGCTGAATGCCCTTTTAAGGGCAGGAAAAAACATAATTTATGTAAGAACTTACCTGATAAATTCATTTCTTTCATATTAGCAAGAGTCCATGAGCTAGTGACGTATGGGATATACATTCCTACCAGGAGGGGCAAAGTTTCCCAAACCTCAAAATGCCTATAAATACACCCCTCACCACACCCACAAATCAGTTTAACGAATAGCCAAAAAGTGGGGTGATAAAAAAAGTGCGAAAGCATATAAAATAAGGAATTGGAATAGTTGTGCTTTATACAAAAAAATCATAACCACCAAAAAGGGTGGGCCACATGGACTCTTGCTAATATGAAAGAAATGAATTTATCAGGTAAGTTCTTACATAAATTATGTTTTCTTTCATGTAATTAGCAAGAGTCCATGAGCTAGTGACGTATGGGATAATGACTACCCAAGATGTGGATCTTTCCACGCAAGAGTCACTAGAGAGGGAGGGATAAAATAAAGACAGCCAATTCCTGCTGAAAATAATCCACACCCAAAATAAAGTTTAATGAAAACATAAGCAGAAGATTCAAACTGAAACCGCTGCCTGAAGTACTTTTCTACCAAAAACTGCTTCAGAAGAAGAAAACACATCAAAATGGTAGAATTTAGTAAAAGTATGCAAAGAGGACCAAGTTGCTGCTTTGCAAATCTGATCAACCGAAGCCTCATTCCTAAACACCCAGGAAGTAGAAACTGACCTAGTAGAATGAGCTGTAATCCTTTGAGGCGGAGTTTTACCCGACTCGACATAAGCATGGTGAATTAAGGATTTCAACCAAGATGCCAAAGAAATGGCAGAAGCTTTCTGACCTTTTCTAGAACCGGAAAAGATGACAAATAGACTAGAAGTCTTTCGGAAAGACTTAGTAGCCTCAACATAATATTTCAAAGCTCTAACAACATCCAAAGAATGCAACGATTTCTCCTTAGAATTCTTAGGATTAGGACATAATGAAGGAACCACAATTTCTCTACTAATGTTGTTGGAATTCACAACCTTAGGTAAAAATTCAAAAGAAGTTCGCAACACCGCCTTATCCTGATGAAAAATCAGAAAAGGAGACTCACAAGAAAGAGCAGATAATTCAGAGACTCTTCTGGCAGAAGAGATGGCCAAAAGGAACAAAACTTTCCAAGAAAGTAATTTAATGTCCAATGAATGCATGGGTTCAAAAGGAGGAGCTTGAAGAGCCCTCAGAACCAAATTTTTCTGGGAGTTCCCACATTTGAACAATCTGAAGAAATACCTCTGGGTGAAGAGACCATTCGCCCGGATGCAACGTTTGGCGACTGAGATAATCCGCTTCCCAATTGTCTATACCTGGGATATGAACCGCAGAGATTAGACAGGAGCTGGATTCCGCCCAAACCAGAATTCGAGATACTTCTTTCATAGCCAGAGGACTGTGAGTCCCTCCTTGATGATTGATGTATGCCACAGTTGTGACATTGTCTGTCTGAAAACAAATGAACGACTCTCTCTTCAGAAAAGGCCAAGACTGAAGAGCTCTGAAAATTGCACGGAGTTCCAAAATATTGATCGTAATCTCACCTCCTGAGACTCCCAAACCCCTTGTGCCGTCAGAGACCCCCACACAGCTCCCCAACCTGTAAGACTTGCATCTGTTGAGATTATAGTCCAGGTCGGAAGAACAAAAGAAGCCCCCTGAATTAAACGATGGTGATCTGTCCACCACGTCAGAGAATGTCGGACAATCGGTTTTAAAGATATTAATTGAGATATCTTTGTGTAATCCCTGCACCATTGGTTCAGCATACAGAGCTGAAGAGGTCGCATGTGAAAACGAGCAAAGGGGATCGCGTCCGATGCAGCAGTCATAAGACCTAGAATTTCCATGCATAAGGCTACCGAAGGGAATGATTGTGACTGAAGGTTTCGACAAGCTGAAATCAATTTTAGACGTCTTTTGTCTGTCAAAGATAGAGTCATGGACACTGAATCTATCTGGAAACCTAAAAAGGTTACCCTTGTCTGAGGAATCAATGAACTTTTTAGTGAATTGATCCTCCAACCATGATCTTGAAGAAACAACACAAGTCGATTCGTATGAGATTCTGCTAAATGTAAAGACTGAGCAAGTACCAAGATATCGTCCAAATAAAGAAATACCACAATACCCTGTTCTCTGATTACAGACAGAAGGGCACCGAGAACCTTTGTAAAAATTCTTGGGGCTGTAGCTAGGCCAAACGGCAGAGCCACAAACTGGTAATGCTTGTCCAGGAAAGAGAATCTCAGGAACTGATAGTGAGCTGGATGAATCGGAATATGCAGATATGCATCCTGTAAATCTATTGTAGACATATAATGCCCTTGCTGAACAAAAGGCAAGATAGTCCTTACAGTTACCATTTTGAATATTGGTATCCTTACATAACGATTCAATATTTTTAGATCCAGAACTGGTCTGAAGGAATTCTCCTTCTTGGGTACAATGAAGAGATTCGAATAAAACCCCAGCCCCTGTTCCAAAACTGGAACTGGCATAATTACTCCAGCCAACTCTAGATCTGAAACACATTTCAGAAATGCTTGAGCTTTCACTGGGTTTACTGGGACACGGGAAAGAAAAAATCTCTTTGCAGGAGGTCTTATCTTGAAACCAATTCTGTATCCTTCTGAAACAAGGTTCTGAATCCAAAGATTGTGAACAGAATTGATCCAAATTTCTTTGAAAAAAACGTAATCTGCCCCCTACCAGCTGAGCTGGAATGAGGGCCGCACCTTCATGTGGACTTAGAAGCTGGCTTTGCTTTTCTAGAAGACTTGGATTTATTCCAGACTGGAGATGGTTTCCAAACTGAAACTGCTCCTGAGGATGAAGGATCAGGCTTTTGTTCTTTGTTGAAACGAAAGGAACGAAAACGATTATTAGACCTAAATTTACCTTTAGATTTTTTATCCTGTGGTAAAAAAGTTCCTTTCCCTCCAGTAACAGTTGAGATAATAGAATCCAACTGAGAACCAAATAATTTATTACCCTGGAAAGAAAGGGAAAGTAGAGTCGATTTAGAAGACATATCAGCATTCCAAGTTTTAAGCCATAAAGCTCTTCTAGCTAAAATAGCTAGAGACATAAACCTGACATCAACTCTGATAATATCAAAAATGGCATCACAGATAAAATTATTAGCATGTTGAAGAAGAATAATAATATTATGAGAATCATGATCTGTTACTTGTTGCGCTAAAGTTTCCAACCAAAAAGTTGAAGCTGCAGCAACATCAGCCAATGATATAGCAGGTCTAAGAAGATTACCTGAACACAGATAAGCTTTTCTTAGAAAGGATTCAATTTTCCTATCTAAAGGATCCTTAAAGGAAGTACCATCTGACGTAGGAATAGTAGTACGTTTAGCAAGGGTAGAAATAGCCCCATCAACTTTAGGGATTTTGTCCCAAAACTCTAATCTGTCGGACGGTACAGGATATAATTGCTTAAAACGTTTAGAAGGAGTAAATGAATTACCCAAATTATTCCATTCTCTGGAAATTACTTCAGAAATAGCACCAGGAACAGGAAAAACTTCTGGAATAACCACAGGAGATCTAAAGACCTTGTCTAAACGTTTAGATTTAGTATCAAGAGGACCAGAATCCTCAATTTCTAATGCAATTAGGACTTCTTTAAGTAAAGAACGGATAAATTCCATTTTAAATAAATATGACGATTTATCAGCATCAACCTCTGAGACAGAATCCTCTGTATCAGAAGAATCATTAGAATCAGAATGATGATGTTCATTTAAAAATTCATCTGTATAAAGAGAAGTTTTAAAAGACTTTTTATGTTTACCAGAAGGAGGAATAACAGACATAGCCTTCTTAATGGATTCAGAAACAAAATCTCTTATGTTATCAGGAACACTCTGAACATTAGATGTTGATGGAACTGCAACAGGTAATGATACTTTACTAAAGGAAATATTTTCTGCATTAACAAGTTTGTCATGACATTTAATACAAACAACAGCTGGAGGAACAACTACCAAAAGTTTACAGCAGATACACTTAGCTTTGGTAGTTCCAGCACCAGGCAGCGATTTTCCAGTAGTATCTTCTGACTCAGTTGCAACGTGGGACATCTTGCAATATGTAATAGAAAAAACAACATATAAAGCAAAATTGATCAAATTCCTTAAATGACAGTTTCAGGAATGGGAAAAAATGCCAGTGAACAAAATTCTAGCAACCAGAAGCAACAAAAAATGAGACTTAATAAAGTGGAGACAAAATTGACGCCCACATTAATTGGCGCCTAAATGCTATTAGCGCCAAAAATGACGCCACATCCGGAACGCTGACATTTTTGGCGTGAAAAAACGTCAAAAATGACGCAACTTCCGGCGACACGTATGACGCCGGAAATAGAAAAAAATTTTCGCGCCAAGAAAGTCTGCGCCAAGAATGACGCAATCAAATGAAGCATTTTCAGCCCCCGCAAGCCTAACAGCCCACAGGGAAAAAGTCAAATTTTTAAGGTAAGAAAAAAATTATATATTCAAATGCATTATCCCAAATATGAAACTGACTGTCTGAAATAAGGAAATGTTGAACATCCTGAGTCAAGGCAAATAAATGTTTGAATACATATATTTAGAACTTTATAAAAAAGCGCCCAACCATAGCTTAGAGTGTCACAGAAAATAAGACTTACTTACCCCAGGACACTCATCTACATGTTGTAGAAAGCCAAACCAGTACTGAAACGAAAATCAGCAGAGGTAATGGTATAAATATAAGAGTATATCGTCGATCTGAAAAGGGAAGTAAGAGATGAATCTCTACGACCGATAACAGAGAACCCATGAAATAGACCCCGTAGAAGGAGATCATTGAATTCAAACAGGCAATACTCTCCTCACATCCCTCTGACATTCACTGCACGCTGAGAGGAAAACCGGGCTCCAACCTGCTGCGGAGCGCATATCAACGTAGAATCTAGCACAAACTTCCTTCACCACCTCCATAGGAGGCAAAGTTTGTAAAACTGATTTGTGAGTTATTAGAATAGGAATAATTTTTATTGTTTTGTATTATTTTGTTTGTTATTTTTGTAATGGTAGTTTTTTTAATTTTTTGTAATTTTAGTGTTTTTTATTTTTTGTAATGTTAAGTTTTAGTGTAAGGCAGCTTAGGTTTTATTTCACAGGTAAGTTTTTATTTATTTTAACTAGGTAGTTAGTAAATAGTTAATAACTATTTACTAACTAGTCTACCTAGTTAAAATAAATACAAACTTACCTGTGAAATAAAAATAAAACCTAATCTAGCTACAATATAACTATTAATTATATTGTAGCTAGCTTAGGTTTTAATTCACGGGTAAGTATATATTTAGTTTTAAATAGGTATTATTTAGTTAATAATTGTAACTTTAATTTACCTCTATTTTAATTATGTTAAAGTTAGGGGGTCTTAGGGTTAGGGTTACGTTAAGGTTAGGGTTAGGTTTAGGGGTTAATATAGTTTCATTTAGGTTGTTGCGATGTGGGGGGCTGGCGGTTTAGGGGTTAATAGGTTTATTTAGTGGTAGTGATGTGAGAGGCCAGAGTTTTAGGGGTTAATAACTTTATTTAGTGGCGGCGATGTCGAAGAGCAGCGGAATAGCGGTTAATAGATTTATTATAGTTGGGTGCGATGTTGGGGTGCAGGGGAATAGTGGTTAATAACTTTAGTATAGTGGCGGCATTATCGGGAGCGGAAAATTAGGGGTTAATAGCTTTATTTAGGTTGCGGCTATATCGGGAGTGGCAGATTAGGGACTAATACATTATATAGGTGGTGGCGATGTCAGGGGCAGCAGATTAGGGGTGTTTAGACTTGGGGTTTATGTTAGGTTTAAACGTTACATTTTTTCCCCCCATAGACATCAATGGGGCTGCGTTACGGAGCTTTTCATTATGCGATCGCAGGTGTTAGTTTTTTTTCTAACCCGCTCTCCCCATTGAGGTCTATGGGAGAAGCGTGCACGAGCACGTCAAAACAGAGCTTGGATTGTGTGCGGTATGGAGCTCAATGCAACCATATTGCACGCACAAGCCAGCTGTTTGAAAACTTGTAATAGCTGTGCTACAGAGGGTTAAATAACGCAATTTTTGTTGCTTTTGTTAATTTCCCTATAGCGGGCATAACTCGTAATCTAGGTGTATTTGTTTAATATATTCAAAATGTAGCTTAAAGTGGTGGTAAACACTAGTGTTTTAAAAATGCTAGGATTTACCAGCAATAAAAATAAAGGCGACCTTCATTCACCGTTACTTTGCTGCGGCTTCATTGCTAACCTTAGCTGCTCCGGCTGCCAACAGCAAAAGTATTTTTTTTTTCATGAGGGGACATATGTTAACAGGGCTATTGGCTATGAGGTGAAAATGTCACCTCAATAAAAAAAGACTTTTGCCGTGGGTGACCGGAGCCTCTTAGGTCAGCAGTGAAGCCGCAGCGAAATAAAGGAACCATCTACACAGGTTTTTATAAACTTGTGAATGAAGGTCACATTTATTTTTAGTGCTTGTAGATCCTAGTGTTTAGAAACATTAGTATTTACCATCACTTTAAGTTCCATTCGGGATTCATTTGAATAACTGCTTTCTAGCAGAACAGTGCTTGGAGGGTCATGTGACTAGAGATTAGATCACCATAGTTTCCTGCCATGGGTGTGGCTCCCAAACAGGAATTTACCTATGTGTTTAACCTCTAGTTAGCTGGATCACTAATGCATAAATTGAATGTTCTAACCAACGAGAGCAAGCAATTATTGTATTAGAAAGTAACATACCTCCCAACCTTTGCCAAAGGCCTCCCTGATAGAGTCTTGAGGACAGTGGTCCACCAGTGTTTTGTGGGTACAGCGGGAGGGGCAGGGTTTCAAGTGTGCTATGTATGGAGCCGGCCATGTCATGGGGGAGTTGAATGTAGGGTTGTCATTTCGACCATGCTTTCCTAAGCAGTTATGAGTTATACATGCTACAGGGTGTGTAGGGAAATATGAATAGTGGTGTTCAGGGCACAATGCATGTCCCTCCCTGCACACCCTTCAACATGTGCATCGCATAACTGTCCAAGGAAACCTTACTGAGGTGGCAACTTGTGTGTCGTTGTCAGTCCCTGGAAACCAGAACATGATGGGGGAAAGCTGTAAAAGGGGCAAACCTTTAAACCCCTGACAATTCCTCAATATCCTGGATAGTTGAGAGGCATACAATACAGAAAATGATTCACAGCACCCTCTAGTACGCCCCCTAGTGCAGCCACTGCTTGACTGCAAGTATAAGCTGTAATGCATTGCTAAGCTGCAGATAATAAGTTAAATGGCAGTTAACCCTCCCGGGTGATGATCTAAATAGCACTGCTTAAAGTGATTGTAAACCCCAATTTTTTTTTTATGATTTAGATAGAACATACAATTTTAAACAACTTTCCAATTTAATTCTATTATCAAATTTTCTTCATTCTCTTGTTATCCGTTGCTGAAGGGACAGCATTGCTCTACTGACAGGAAGCTGAAAATATCTATTTAGCCAATCACAAGAGACAAATGTGAGCAGGCACCAATTAGCAGCAGCTCCCACTAGTGTAGGATATGTGCGTATTCATTTTTTAACAAGGGATACTAAGACAACGAAGCACATTTGAAAATAGAAGTGAATTTAAAAGTGTCTTAAAATGACATGCTCTATGTGAATCATTCAAGTTTAATTTTGACTTTTCCTATCCCTTTAAATATTTACAGTAAAGTCAATGATTTAATGATTTAGATAGAGCATGTGATTTAAAACAGCTTTCAGATTAAAACAGATTAAAGCGATTTACTTTTGTTATCATTTTTGCTTAGTTTTCTTGATATCCTTTGTTGAAAATTAACGCTAGATAGGCTCAGGAGCATGCACGTGTCTATAGCAGTCTATGACAACAGTGTTTGCATTTATGTATAACATTGCTATAAACAATGTTGCAAACACTGCTCCTGAGCTCACCTAGGATTACTCTTTAACAAAGGATACCAAGATAACCAAACAAAACTGATAACAGAAGTAAAGTGGAACGCTGGTTAAAGATCATGCTCTATTTAATCCATTTAAGTTTAATTTCGACTTTACTGTCCCTTTCATATTATATCAACATTTAAAAGGTTCGCAATTTGCATACTAGTCACAATATTGTATCCTGAAATGCTTGTGAAATTTGGATGGCAATTCCTATTTGGATAGCCACTTAATCTTTTTTTTCTTTTTTTTCTTTTGATTAAAAGGTCAAAATTGATATGTGTGTGGCTTCTTGTAAAAGCTATGACTGCTTTTCAGAGGAATATGCACATATGCTGTGAGTGTCCGTGCACCAGCACACAAACACTGCACCTTCTCAGAAAGTCAGCAATGGCTTGTATGACACAAGTGAAGTCTTCACTGACACAATCAACCTAAGCAGATGTGTTTGAATCCTGATGCCCTAGTCACACATAGCATATGTGCGTATGCTGCTAAAACAACAATAATTTTTACTAAAAGTAGTTTTGCTCATGTAAGTATGTTGCTAAAATGCTTCTATTGAAAACTAAAATGCACCAGTCACACTTCAATTTAGATTTTTCTGTCCCTTTAACTATTTCATCATTGTAACATCAGACAAAAAAGTAGGTATATTTCCTACAGTCAAAATGTTTTTTCACCCCTCAACCAGAGTAAAAACAAGCAGACCTAGTCAGCCAAGCTGTCTTCAAATCCTACAAATTCTGATGTTTCCAAGAAAGAATGAAACTGATTAAAAAGAAAAGAATATCACAAAACGCATCATGTGTGTGCCTTGCCAAGTGAGTATTTTGTCTGTTTCTGATTCTGTGTTTGTACCACAGAGAGGTGGCTGTGCATCTGTCACTGAAATTGTGCATTATTAGTGTGCGAAATGGAATTACCCCCTTTGCTGTGAATCTACTCCCCTGTACTGTGTGGTGACGGATAATAGTGCCAGGCAGGAGCGCTTCTGAGTCTCACAGACGAGTATAAATTATGCCTTGTAAAGCTTTTGACAGTTTGATGAGAAGATTTGGAAACACGATTGTCTAGTGGGAATTCCTAGCTGTCACAGTGCTTATTTTTATACCTCTTCACCAAATGGTGATGGTTTTTATTTAAGGTGGTACAGTAAAATAGGATGCGCTAGCAGTAGGGTATTTGCTGGAAGACCCTTATCCAGGGTAAAATATTAGGAGTAACATTCTTGGACAGTAAACACCTTGTAATAAAAGGACATTTCTTTTGTTTTGCTATATAACAACAAAGCAGCCAAATCTAAACAAATTAAAGTAACAGTAAAGTCAAATTTTTCTTTCATGATTCAGATAGATCACACAATTTTCAACAACTTTCCAATTTGTTCTCTTGGTTAAATAGTAAAGCTAGGTATTCTGATAGGAGCTTAGAACTGTTCACATGTCTATAGCATTCTATGACAACAGTGCTTGTTACTATGTATAATATTAATGCTATAAATATTGTTGCAAACACAGCTGCCAGGAGGCTTAAAGGGACAGTCTACACCAAAATTTTTCTTATTTAAAAAGATAGATAATCCCTTTATTACCCATTCCCCATTTTTGCATAACCAACACAGTTATATTAATATGCTTTTTACCTCTGTGATTAACTTGTATCTAAGCCTTTGCAGACAGCCTCCTTATCTAAGTGCCTTTGACAGACATGCAGTGTAGTCAATCAGTGAAGACTCCTAAATAACTTCACAGGAGTGAGCACAATGTTATCTATATGACACATGTGAACTAGCACGGTCTAACTGTGGAAAACTTTCAAAATGTTCTGAGCTAGGAGGTGGTTTTCAACTGTTTAGAAATCAGTTTGAGCCTAGCTAGGTTTAGCTTTTCAAAAATACCACCAAGGGAACAAAGCAAATTTGATGATAAAAGTAAATTGGAAAGTTGTTTAAAACCGCATGCCCTATCTGAATCATGAAAGTTTAGTTTTGACTTTACTGTCCCTTTAAGACACTTGCACGCTCCGGAGCTCACCTAGGATACCAAGAGAACTAAGCAAAATTGATAATAGAAATACATTGGAAAGTTGTTTAAAATTACATGCTCTATCCAATCAATTTAAATGGACAGTCAAGTCCAAAATAAACTTTCATGATATAAATAGGGAATGTAATTTTAAACAACTTTCCAATTTACTTTTATCACCAATTTTGCTTTATTCTCTTGATATTATTAGTTGAAAGATAAACCTAGGAAGTTCAAATGCTAATTTCTTAGACCTTGAAGGCTGCCTCTAATCTGAAAGCATTTTGACAGTTTTTCACCACTAGAGGGCGTTAGTTCATGTGTTTCATATAGATAACATTGAGCTCATGCACGTGAAGTTGCCTAGGAGCCAGCACTGCTTGATTAAAATGCAAGTCTGTCAAAAGAACTGAAATAAGGGGGCAGTCTGCAGAGGCATAGATACAAGGTAATCACAGGGGTAAAAAGTGTATTACTATAACAGTGTTGGTTATGCAAAACTGGGGAATGGGTAATAAAGGGATTATCTTTCTTTTTAAACAATAACAATTCTGGTGTTGACTGTCCCTTTAAGTTTAATTTTGACTCTAGTGTCCCTTTGCTTTAATTGCTTTTCAGTAGCCAAATTCCACCCATCATTATTTGTAGGAGACAATCCAGGCTTGCCCCTGCAGACAACAAGGCTAGCCACGGTCATTATGTTAGTATAGAGTGCAGTTTGTTATCTGTTAAAGCCAGTTAGGGGAATGTAGGTACCAGGGTTAGCATTTAGATGTCAGCAAGGTGCATTAACAGTTTTGAGGAGAACATTTACAATTAAAATACATGAAAAGTGACCAAAACAAACAATTAAAGAATATGGCAAAGGTGTTTAAAGGAACATGATCCCACTTTTATTTATTCATGATTAAAATAGAGCATGCAATTTTAAACAACTTTCCAGTTTGCTTCATCCTCTTGGTATCCTTTGTTGTAAAACAGAGATGTAAGCTCAGGCGTGTGGCAGCAGTTTTGCAACAATGTTCTATATTTGCAAGAACACTAGATGGCAGCACTTTTTCCTGCCATGGAGTGCTTGAGAGATGTGCTTGCAACCTACCTAGGTTTCTCTTCAACACGGAATACTTTTCTTTCATGTAATTAGCAAGAGTCCATGAGCTAGTGACGTATGGGATATACATTCCTACCAGGAGGGGCAAAGTTTCCCAAACCTCAAAATGCCTATAAATACACCCCTCACCACACCCACAAATCAGTTTTACAAACTTTGCCTCCGATGGAGGTGGTGAAGTAAGTTTGTGCTAGATTCTACGTTGATATGCGCTCCTCAGCAAGTTGGAGCCCGGTTTTCCTCTCAGCGTGCAGTGAATGTCAGAGGGATGTGAGGAGAGTATTGCCTGTTTGAATTCAATGATCTCCTTCTACGGGGTCTATTTCATAGGTTCTCTGTTATCGGTCGTAGAGATTCATCTCTTACCTCCCTTTTCAGATCGACGATATACTCTTATATATATACCATTACCTCTGCTGATTCTCGTTTCAGTACTGGTTTGGCTATCTGCTATATGTAGATGAGTGTCCTGGGGTAAGTAAGTCTTATTTTCTGTGACACTCCTAGCTATGGTTGGGCACTTTGTTTATAAAGTTCTAAATATATGTATTCAAACATTTATTTGCCTTGACTCAGAATGTTCAACTTTCCTTATTTTCAGACAGTCAGTTTCATATTTGGGATAATGCATTTTAATTTAACATTTTTCTTACCTTAAAATTTGACTTTTTCCCTGTGGGCTGTTAGGCTCGCGGGGGCTGAAAATGCTTCATTTTATTGCGTCATTCTTGGCGCGGACTTTTTTGGCGCAAAAATTCTATTCCGTTTCCGGCGTCATACGTGTCGCCGGAAGTTGCGTCATTTTTTGACGTTATTTTGCGCCAAAAATGTCGGCGTTCCGGATGTGGCGTCATTTTTGGCGCCAAAAAGCATTTAGGCGCCAAATAATGTGGGCGTCTTATTTGGCGCGAAAAAATATGGGCGTCTCTTTTGTCTCCACATTATTTAAGTCTCATTTTTTATTGCTTCTGGTTGCTAGAAGCTTGTTCTTTGGCATTTTTTCCCATTCCTGAAACTGTCATTTAAGGAATTTGATCAATTTTGCTTTATATATATGTTGTTTTTTCTCTTACATATTGCAAGATGTCTCACGTTGCATCTGAGTCAGAAGATACTACAGGAAAATCGCTGTCAAGTGCTGAATCTACCAAAGCTAAGTGTATCTGCTGTAAACTTTTGGTAGCTATTCCTCCAGCTGTTGTTTGTATTGATTGTCATGACAAACTTGTTAAAGCAGATAATATTTCCTTTAGTAAAGTACCATTGCCTGTTGCAGTTCCTTCAACATCTAAGGTGCAGAATGTTCCTGATAATATAAGAGATTTTGTTTCTGAATCCATAAAGAAGGCTATGTCTGTTATTTCTCCTTCTAGTAAACGTAAAAAATCTTTTAAAACTTCTCTCCCTACAGATGAATTTTTAAATGAACATCATCATTCTGATTCTGATGATTCCTCTGGTTCAGAGGATTCTGTCTCAGAGGTTGATGCTGATAAATCTTCATATTTATTTAAAATGGAATTTATTCGTTCTTTGCTTAAAGAAGTACTAATTGCTTTAGAAATAGAGGATTCTGGTCCTCTTGATACTAATTCTAAACGTTTAGATAAGGTATTTAAAGCTCCTGTGGTTATTCCAGAAGTTTTTCCTGTTCCTAATGCTATTTCTGCAGTAATTTCCTAAGAATGGGATAATTTGGGTAATTCATTTACTCCTTCTAAACGTTTTAAGCAATTATATCCTGTGCCGTCTGACAGATTAGAATTTTGGGACAAGATCCCTAAAGTTGATGGGGCTATTTCTACCCTTGCTAAACGTACTACTATTCCTACGTCAGATGGTACTTCGTTTAAGGATCCTCTAGATAGGAAAATTGAATCCTTTCTAAGAAAAGCTTATCTGTGTTCAGGTAATCTTCTTAGACCTGCTATATCTTTGGCTGATGTTGCTGCAGCTTCAACTTTTTGGTTGGAAACTTTAGCGCAACAAGTAACACATCGTGATTCTCATGATATTATTATTCTTCTACAGCATGCTAATAATTTTATCTGTGATGCCATTTTTGATATTATCAGAGTTGATGTCAGGTTTATGTCTCTAGCTATTTTAGCTAGAAGAGCTTTATGGCTTAAAACTTGGAATGCTGATATGGCTTCTAAATCAACTTTACTTTCCATTTCTTTCCAGGGTAACAAATTATTTGGTTCTCAGTTGGATTCCATTATTTCAACTGTTACTGGTGGGAAAGGAACTTTTTTACCACAGGATAAAAAATCTAAAGGTAAAAACAGGGCTAATAATCGTTTTCGTTCCTTTCGTTTCAACAAAGAACAAAAGCCTGATCCTTCATCCTCAGGAGCAGTTTCAGTTTGGAGACCATCTCCAGTCTGGAATAAATCCAAGCCAGCTAGAAAGGCAAAGCCTGCTTCTAAGTCCACATGAAGGTGCGGCCCTCATTCCAGCTCAGCTGGTAGGGGGCAGGTTACGTTTTTTCAACGAAATTTGGATCAATTCTGTTCACAATCTTTGGATTCAGAGCATTGTTTCAGAAGGGTACAGAATTGGTTTCAAGTTGAGACCTCCTGCAAAGAGATTTTTTCTTTCCCGTGTCCCAGTAAATCCAGTAAAAGCTCAAGCATTTCTGAAATGTGTTTCAGATCTAGAGTTGACTGGAGTAATTATGCCAGTTCCAGTTCTGGGAACAGGGGATGGGGTTTTATTCAAATCTCTTCATTGTACCAAAGAAGGAGAATTCTTTCAGACCAGTTCTGGATCTAAAAATATTGAATCGTTATGTAAGGATACCAACGTTCAAGATGGTAACTGTAAGGACTATCTTACCTTTTGTTCAGCAAGGGAATTATATGTCCACAATAGATTTACAGGATGCATATCTGCATATTCCGATTCATCCAGATCATTATCAGTTCCTGAGATTCTCGTTTCTGGACAAGCATTACCAGTTTGTGGCTCTGCCGTTTGGCCTAGCTACAGCTCCAAGAATTTTTACAAAGGTTCTCGGTGCCCTGCTGTCTGTAATCAGAGAACAGGGTATTGTGGTATTTCCTTATTTGGACAATATCTTGGTACTTGCTCAGTCTTTACATTTAGCAGAATCTCATACGAATCGACTTGTGTTGTTTCTTCAAGATCATGGTTGGAGGATCAATTTACCAAAAAGTTCTTTGATTCCTCAGACAAGGGTAACCTTTCTGGGTTTCCAGATGGATTCAGTGTCCATGACTCTGTCTTTAACAGACAAGAGACGTCTAAAGTTGATTGCAGCTTGTCGAAACCTTCAGTCACAATCATTCCCTTCGGTAGCCTTATGCATGGAAATTCTAGGTCTTATGACTGCTGCATCGGACGCGATCCCCTTTGCTCGTTTTCACATGCGACCTCTTCAGCTTTGTATGCTGAATCAATGGTGCAAGGATTACACAAAGATATCTCAATTAATATCTTTAAAACCGATTGTTCGACACTCTCTAACGTGGTGGACAGATCACCATCGTTTAATTCAGGGGGCTTCTTTTGTGCTTCCGACCTGGACTGTAATTTCAACAGATGCAAGTCTCACAGGTTGGGGAGCTGTGTGGGGATCTCTGACGGCACAAGGAGTTTGGGAATCTCAGGAGGTGAGATTACCAATCAATATTTTGGAACTCCGTGCAATTTTCAGAGCTCTTCAGTTTTGGCCTCTTCTGAAGAGAGAATCGTTCATTTGTTTTCAGACAGACAATGTTACGACTGTGGCATACATCAATCATCAAGGAGGAACTCACAGTCCTCTGGCTATGAAAGAAGTATCTCGAATTTTGGTTTGGGCGGAATCCAGCTCCTGTCTAATCTCTGCGGTTCATATCCCAGGTGTAGACAATTGGGAAGCGGATTATCTCAGTCGCCAAACGTTGCATCCGGGCGAATGGTCTCTTCACCCAGAGGTGTTTCTTCAGATCGTTCAAATGTGGGAACTTCCAGAAATAGATTTGATGGCGTCCCATCTAAACAAGAAACTTCCCAGGTATCTGTCCAGATCCCGGGATCCTCAGGCGGAGGCAGTGGATGCATTATCACTTCCTTGGAAGTATCATCCTGCCTATATCTTTCCGCCTCTAGTTCTTCTTCCAAGAGTAATCTCCAAGATTCTGAAGGAATGCTCGTTTGTTCTGCTGGTAGCTCCGGCATGGCCTCACAGGTTTTGGTATGCGGATCTTGTCCGGATGGCCTCTTGCCAACCGTGGACTCTTCCGTTAAGACCAGACCTTCTGTCACAAGGTCCTTTTTTCCATCAGGATCTGAAATCCTTAAATTTAAAGGTATGGAGATTGAACGCTTGATTCTTCGTCAAAGAGGTTTCTCTGACGCTGTGATTAATACTATGTTACAGGCTCGTAAATCTGTATCTAGAGAGATATATTATAGAGTCTGGAAGACTTATATTTCTTGGTGTATTTCTCATCATTTTTCTTGGCATTCTTTTAGAATTCCGAGAATTTTACAGTTTCTTCAGGATGGTTTAGATAAAGGTTTGTCCGCAAGTTCCTTGAAAGGACAAATCTCTGCTCTTTCTGTTCTTTTTCACAGAAAGATTGCTATTCTTCCTGATATTCATTGTTTTGTACAAGCTTTGGTTCGTATAAAACCTGTCATTAAGTCAATTTCTCCTCCTTGGAGTTTGAATTTGGTTCTGGGGGCTCTTCAAGCTCCTCCGTTTGAACCTATGCATTCATTGGACATTAAATTACTTTCTTGGAAAGTTTTGTTCCTTTTGGCCATCTCTTCTGCCAGAAGAGTTTCTGAATTATCTGCTCTTTCTTGTGAGTCTCCTTTTCTGATTTTTCATCAGGATAAGGCGGTGTTGCGAACTTCTTTTGAATTTTTACCTAAAGTTGTGAATTCCAACAACATTAGTAGAGAAATTGTGGTTCCTTCATTATGTCCTAATCCTAAGAATTCTAAGGAGAAATCGTTGCATTCTTTGGATGTTGTTAGAGCTTTGAAATATTATGTTGAAGCTACTAAATCTTTCAGAAAGACTTCTAGTCTATTTGTTATCTTTTCCGGTTCTAGAAAAGGCCAGAAAGCTTCTGCCATTTCTTTGGCATCTTGGTTGAAATCTTTAATTCATCTTGCCTATGTTGAGTCGGGTAAAACTCCGCCTCAGAGAATTACAGCTCATTCTACTAGGTCAGTTTCTACTTCCTGGGCGTTTAGGAATGAAGCTTCGGTTGACCAGATCTGCAAAGCAGCAACTTGGTCCTCTTTGCATACTTTTACTAAATTCTACCATTTTGATGTAT
This sequence comes from Bombina bombina, assembly GCF_027579735.1. NCBI lineage: Eukaryota > Metazoa > Chordata > Amphibia > Anura > Bombinatoridae > Bombina > Bombina bombina. The sequence continues at coordinate 55,648,124 of NC_069507.1, read as the reverse complement.
TTTCTTCTTCTGAAGCAGTTTTTGGTAGAAAAGTACTTCAGGCAGCGGTTTCAGTTTGAATCTTCTGCTTATGTTTTTCGTTAAACTTTATTTTGGGTGTGGATTATTTTCAGCAGGAATTGGCTGTCTTTATTTTATCCCTCCCTCTCTAGTGACTCTTGTGTGGAAAGATACACATCTTGGGTAGTCATTATCCCATACGTCACTAGCTCATGGACTCTTGCTAATTACATGAAAGAAAACATAATTTATGTAAGAACTTACCTGATAAATTCATTTCTTTCATATTAGCAAGAGTCCATGAGGCCCGCCCTTTTTTTGTGGTGGTTATGATTTTGTATAAAGCACAATTCTTCCAATTCCTTATTTTATATGCTTTCGCACTTTTTTATCACCCCACTTCTTGGCTATTCGTTAAACTGAATTGTGGGTGTGGTGAGGGGTGTATTTATAGGCATTTTGAGGTTTGGGAAACTTTGCCCCTCCTGGTAGGAATGTATATCCCATACGTCACTAGCTCATGGACTCTTGCTAATATGAAAGAAATGAATTTATCAGGTAAGTTCTTACATAAATTATGTTTTTATAAAATTGTATGCTCTGTCTGAATCACAATAAAAAATATGTTTTTTTGTTAAATTAAATGATGCATTTCTAGCAGATATTTTGTTTTGTATAAGAATGGATTCAGTTTAATACTTATATAAGGGTTTTAAAATGCTTTTCCAAATAGGAGTTAGTGTTCATACATGACTGACAACAAAAACTAATTGCACAGTCAGCCAGTAAATTATGACTGCAGGTGCATGCTTAGAGGCATATTAAAACAACTGTCCTTATCTTCTCCGAAATAAAGGACCATTAAATTCCATGCTGAACCCCCATACAATCTTTGCTTAAGGAAAATAAAAGAATTGTGCTAATCACTTTGAAATTTTATTGTAAAATGATTATTGGGCATGTGCATTTGGCGTAGGGCTTTTTGGAGCCACATTTATTCTTGTGAATGTGCAAGACACTAAGATTTGGATTTGCACAGATCTTACTGTGTTTCACTTTCACAAGTAAAAATCCGGCCCTCAAAATTACCAAATGCAGCTTGCGGCCGCCATCTTCGCCATTTGTTTACTCCCAAAGTTCACAAATGCACATGTTTTATCTACATATAGGGCTCTATTTATCATTCATATTCTCTTATATTTTCTCCTAAAAGTTCTCCTGAGAAATAATTCCCCTATTTATCATTCAAAAATACACCTAAAATTGGGCAAGTTCGACTGTAAAATTCTCCTACTCTGTTCTCCAAAAAAATGGGTTAAATTTGATCTTTTTAGTTGTATTTCATATAGTTCTCCTCATAATTCTCCTAGTTACAAATTGATCATTTATATTCTCCTGTGGAGGACTGAAAGTTCTCCTGCAAGTTCCTGCATTAAAGTTCTCCATAGCTACAGTGGAGAACAGCATTAGAAATCTATTCTCTACCAGTTGTAGAAGCAGTTACACTAAAAAAAAGGTCTCTACAAGGTGCAAAAAC
>NC_069507.1:55541587-55641587 GCF_027579735.1 Bombina bombina | reverse complement strand
ATGAAGATGTTATAACAAAAGTGTACAGCCTTTTGCAATATGATGGGACCACTTTGGATCCCCCCCCCCTTATTTGCAGGATGGTGAATAAATGTATAGAATTTCTGTTATTTAAAGTGACATCAAAGTACAAAAAGAAAAATCTCTGATTTGTTTGAGCATTTAATTATTGCACTATGCTTGTATATAACTGGGTGTTGAAATACTGCAAAGCAGTTAAAGACATAGTTAAAGTCATCTCCAAAGCAGCAGGGCACTACTTGGACATAGATAAACACAAATGGTGAACCAATGACAAGAGGCATTTGTGTGTAACTACCAATCAGTGGCTGTCCCCCAGTTGTGTATTGCTGCTTCTGAGGCTACCTAGATATGCTTTTCAACAAAAGGATAGCAAGAGAATAAATTGTGGGCTAGATTAAAAGTGATTACATATATATATATATATATATATATATATAAATATTTAAAAATAAAAAGAACATTTTCTTCTATGTTAAGAACACTAGAAGGTGAAATAGAGAATAGGTTGGCTGTTGGAGGGCATTTTATAAACCTCTTGGATGAAACGTGATGATATCACAGAGAATGCATTATAGGTTTTCTTATAAAGGGAGAATATACATATTCACATGAATCGTTTTGCAGTTTTTCTGATAAAGTTCATTTTACCAATTCGATCCTGACAATTACTCTCACCATCACTTGCCTTAAATGGTTGAGTTTTTAAAAAAACTTATTTTTATTGAAAGAGGATTGAAATACAGTAATGAGACTCTTTATGAAACACATAATAATGAACAATGTCCAGAAAGATGTCAATTACAAATCAATTATTACTGATAGGACAAAATCTGAGACCATCGTCTCCTTTGATTCCTCTTTCACTTTTTCTCTATTCTTTCAAACTGTTGCAACTTAGTTATAAAAGGGTTTTTTTCTTATTTTTTTTTCTTTTCAAGTGGAAGCCACTATATGAGACCATTCCCCTCATAAAGAGTCTTCTAAGAATATTGGGTTGTCTCGAAATAGCGAAAGGTTTTGTCTATGTACCTTCAATTCAATAGATTGGGTTGAAGAGATCCCTCCCAGAAGTCTGTGTTGTCCCTGACCAAGGTCCCCACGTAGTGTCGTAGCTGAAGATAAGCGTAGAAGTGAATATTTGGGAGATTATTTTCTCTCTGCATAGAAGCAAAAGTTTTAATTGAACGCGTCAGCATAGTCTAGGCCTAGCTTTTCCCGCTGCGAGAATGGCAATGTGTTCCTGCAGGAAAGTCTGGATTACCACAAATAGGTAACTATATATAGAGGAGTGAATGACTTCTAGACATGTGCATTTTGTTTCATTCTGAATCGAAATTTAGACGAATTTGCCAAATTCGGAGATTCAAATCGATTCAAATTTCTGAATTACCCTAGCAACAAAACTAAACTAATCCGAATGCATTTGTAACTAATAAATCGGAATTAGTTCGGATTTATTTGTTACATTCAAATGGCCATGGACTAATCACAATTCAGTATAAAAATTAAATTTAGTGAGATTTAGTAAGATAGAACAGTGAAATAATTCAGCTTGTGTAACTTGGAACCATCTGAATCAACATAACACATACCGAACTTTCGAAATTATGAATCGAATCCGAAGCGAATACATCCAAATTTATTCGAATCCGAAATGAATACATTCAAATGTATCCAAATTCAAATCGATCCGAAACGAAATTCTAAAAAATCTGAATCGATCCGAAACAAACCGAAACAAATTTTTCCGCTGTGCACATGTCTACTTTTTAAAAAATCTATGTGCCTGTTGCCATGCTCGCAGGGGATCTCTATAGAGTAGGTTCAGGCTTAAATTTTTGATGGTTTTAAGGTTAGACATTTGAGGGAGGTAGGCCAGGGACACACCACCTAAGGCTGTTTGTTCTAAGTCGCGTCTATAGAAATGTTATGAGCCTATTTGCCAATCTACAACTAAACGTATTAAAGCTGCCCAGTTCTAGAACCGTAATTCAGGAAGAGTCATACTACCATTTGGATAGCCCATACTCAGTTTGTCTACAGAAATAAGTGGCTTGACTCCTTTCCAGATAAAATAGTGTGCTGCTGAGTTTAGAAGCTTCACATCAGCTTTAGTTAATAGAAGGGGTAGCATGAGTTTGTCTTTTTATTCCACCTTTTCAGCGGATTCTAAATGCCTTTTGTAAAGCAGGTGATCAAATTTGGGGTGCAAAAACTTAAACGCAAAGATAAATATCAGGGTACATGGGATAAAAGTTACATGGAATAAAAGTGGGGTAATCACATCTACTACTTATCATTCCTACCTTTATGTTTAAAGGGACGATCTACACCAGAATTATTATTGTTTAAAAAGATAGATAATCCATTCCCCAGTTTTGCATAACCAACACAGTTATATTAATACACTTTTTGCCTCTGTGATTACCTTGTATCTAAGCCTCTGCAAACTGCCCCCTTATTTCAGTTCTTTTGACAGACTTGCATTATAGCCAATCAGTGCTGGCTCCTAGGTAACTCTATTATCTATATGACACACATGAACTAATGCCCTCTAGTGGTGAAAAACTGTCAAAATGCATTCAGATAAGAGGCGGCCTTCAAGGTCTAAAAAATTAGCATATGAGCCTACCTATGTTTAGCTTTCAACTAATTATACCAAGAGAACAAAGCAAAATTGGTTATTAAAGTAAATTGGAAAGTTGTCTTAAATGGCATGCCCTATCTGAATCATAAAGTTTATTTTGGACTTGACTGTCCCTTTAATTGTTTTTTTTTAATGCCCTTCTATGTATCACTATCCTTGCTATGCACAACACACTGGGCACATACATTGCAAATCCATCTTTGAGATTTTAGAGGCGCTGCCGTAATGTACATGCATAGCATACCCCCTCCCAAACATTCACAGGAGCTGCCACGGCTGTCAAGAGCACTTCCTGCACATACAGTGATGCAATGTAGCATTATGTTGGATCATATGGTCAATGTCATGATGTGTAGGAAGTGCTTTTTGTTGTAACAAACCCAAGGAAGATAGATGAGTTAAAAAAAAGCAATCAAGGCAGGAATACTTATTTCAAATTGGATGGCTCAGTGTAAAATCATGAAAGTGCTGTAATTACGTCCCTTGGTAATGAAGTGGTGCCCACACCTGGACCTTGAGAGCTACAAAAAGGATTTTAATTTGTCTCTGCATGAGACCTGGCCTGAATTAAAATCTTTTGTTTTTTTCATTTGTGGCTTAAAGGGACACTGAACCCATTTTTTTCTTTAATGATTCAGATAGAGCATGCAATTTTAAGTAACTTTCTAATTTACTCCTATTATCAGTTTTTCTTTGTTCTCTTGCTATCTTGTGATGCATAGGAGCTGGCCCACTTTTTGTTGAGAACCTGGGTTATCCTTGCTTATTGGTGGGTAAATGTCAGCCATCAATAAGCAAGCGCTATCCATGGTGCTGAACTTAAAATGGGCTGGCTGCTAAGATTTACATTTCTGCTTTTAAAATAAAGATAGCAAGAGAACGAAGAAAATGTGATAATAGGAGTAAATTAGAAAGTTGCTTATAATTGCATGCTCTATCTGAACCATGAAAGAAAAAAATTTGGTTCAGTGTCCCTTTAAGCTGAAATTCTATCTTCCTTACAATATTCAAAGACCAGATTTAGACACCTGTGGTATAATAAGTAAAAAGTCATAGAACAGGTCAGAAATAAAGATTTTCCTACTTGACTACCACTATGACTAATCTGTTGATATACTCAATTATTATGCAAATACAAGACTTTACATGTAGTCTTGGAATAAATGTACATACTAATCAAGAGTGAAATTGTTTGGAATACATTAACACCTTTTTTGCTGCAACTGTTTCTATTGCTTAAACTCCTCCAATCACTTGGAGGAGCAATCCAGTCTTTTTATCTTATCACCTTTACTAAGATTAGTTATGGATAGATATATAGCAGTGTTAGGCTTGTGAAGTCCGGAGTGTTCACTTCCTGTTCTCAGAATTAGAAACTCCACAATATTCAAAATTGCTAAATGGAGCGAAATATATAATGAAAGTATATTGCAACCTTTTCTTACTACTCATAATTAAACATTGTATATTGCAAACTGTTTCATGTACCTTTATACAAAAATACCAATATGCTCTGATTTGTCAGTTGTCTCACAAGAGTGCGTTTCCATTCTCATACCGTGAGACACGGCAGAGAACCTAGCTCTGCAAAGGGGGTAATGTGCTCAGTGATGGGCAGCAAAAGTGAAATATATATGTATATGCTTTTATACATAAATAATTAATGTGTTTATATGTGTATATACACATATTAAAGGGAAACTAAACCCAAATTGTTTCTTTTATGATTTGGATAGAGCATGCAATTTTCTAATTTACTACTATTATTACTTTTTCTTCGTTCTCTTGGTATCTTTATTTGAAAAAAATAGGAATGAAAGCTTAGGAGCTGGCCCATTTTGGTTCAGACCCTGGATAGCATTTGCTGATTGGTGGCTACATTTAGCTACCAATCAACAAGCGGTACCCAGCTGCTGAACCTAAAATGGGCAGTCTCCTAAGCTTTCATTCCTGCTTTTTCAAATAGGAGTAAATGATAAAGTTGCTTAAAATTGCACGCTCTATCCAAATCATAAAAGAAAAAATTTGGGTTTAGTATCCCTTTAACACATAAATATATATGTATATAAGCATATACATATATATTTCTTTCATGTAAGTGGCAAGAGTCCATGAGCTAGTGACGTATGGGATATACATTCCTACCAGGAGGGGGCAAAGTTTCCCAAACCTCAAAATGCCTATAAATTACACCTCCCACCTCACTCATACCTTAGTTTTACAAACTTTGCCTCCTTGTGGAGGTGATGAAGCAAGTTGTGCTTGATTTTCTTCTGTGATAGGCGCTTCTAAGCATATTGAAGCCCAGTTCCTCTTAAAGTACAATGTTTGTCTGAGGGATGTGAAGGGAGTATTGCCTAACTAAGCCATGTTTCAATCTATTCTAAGGCTCTCTAAGGTAATTGGTCGCAGGGATTCATATGCTCCCTCCCTTTGCAGATCGACATTATAGTCCTCTACCATTACCTCTGCTGATATGTTTCAGTACTGGTTTGGCTGTCTGCTATTTGTGGATGGGTGTCCTGGTAAGTATACTGTATATCATTTTTTAAGACACTCTCAGCTATGTCTGGCACTTTATCTTATAAAGTGTTAAATGTATATTGTATATATTTGCCATGAGTCAGGTCTGTGTATTTCCCTTTGCAGTCTAAACAGTTTCAGCTTGGGAATTATGTTTATGGTAGTTTTAGGCTTACCTGGGGTTCCAGTTAATTATAACTTGAAGTCTGTTTTTTTCAAAAATTTTGCGGGCTTAGGTTTGCGATGACGCAGAATGTTACATTTTATTGCAAAATTTTTGGCACAAAGATTTTTGGTGCAAAGTCTCGTCTGCCATGATGCGAGTCATGTCATTTCTTGCAAATTTCTTGTCACAAGGTTTTTTGGCGCAAACTCGCGCCTGTTATGACGCGAGTCGCAGCAATTATCTTTGGCGCCAAAAGTCCTTTGCTCTGAATTTGCCAAAAGTCCTTTGCTCTAAATTTGTTATATAAGTTTCTCATTCTTTGTGCTCTCTGCTCTCATTTGATCTTAGAGGGCTAGGTTGCTTGCTTTTTATTTTAATTTTGTATAATTTTTTTTATCATAAGTATTTTTTCCCATTCCTGAAACTGCTATTTGAGGAAATTGGATATTTTGTTTAAACGTTATTTTTTCTCTTTTGTTACATTTTGCAAGATGTCTCAGACTGATCCTGCCTCTGATGTTACTATAGGAACTAAGCTGCCTGAAAAAAGTTCTACCAAAGCTAAGTGTATATGTTGTAACTTAGCTGATCTTACTTCTTCAGCTCAAATATGTGGCACTTGTTATGAAAAACTATTACATGCTGATAATGTTTCTATAAGTTCAAATGTATCTACTGTTAAACCTTCACAGTCTAATGTACATGATATTCCTATAACTATTAAAGGGACAGTAAAGTAAAAATTAAACTTTCATGATTCAGATAGGGCATGCATTTTTAAACAACTTTCCAATTTACTTCTATTATCTAATTTGCTCAATTCTTTAGATATTCCTTGTTGAAGAAATAGCAATGCACATGTGTGAGCCATTCACACAAGGCCTCTATGTGCAGCAACCAATCAGCAGCTACTGAGCATATCTAGATATGCTTTTCAGCAAGTGATATCAAGAGAATGAAGCAAATTAGATAATAGAAGTAAATTAGAAAGTTGTTTAAAATGACATGCGCTTTCTAAATCACAAAAGAAAAAAATTGGGTTTCATGTCCCTTTAAAGATTATATTGCTGCAGCCATAGGTCTCTCCTTACTTATCATAAATTTGATGAAGCCTGTATTGATCATCAGCTTACTGAAGTATCTTCTGCTGATGAGGATTTCTCTGGCTCAGAGGATCCTACTTCAGAGTCTGAAATTGATAAATCAACCTTTCTTTTTAAGATTGAATATATTCGTTCTTTATTAATGGAAGTATTGTTTACTTTGGGTATTGAGGAATCTAGTCCGCTTGATAACAAGAATAGCAAATGTTTGAATTCTGTTTTTAAAACTTCTGAGGTTGCTCCTGAAGTTTTTCCTATTCCAGATGCTATCTCTCATATGATTACTAAGGAATGGTCTAAACTTGGTGCTTCTTTTAACCCTTCTTCTAGGTTTAAAAAGTTATATCCTTTACCTGTGACTAATTTAGAGTTTTGGGGAAAAGTCCCTAAGATTGATGGGGCCATTTCTACTTTGGCCAAACATACTACTATTCCTATGGACGATAGTACTTCTTTTAAGGATCCTTTAGATAGGAAGATTGAATCTTAGAAAAGCATATTTACATACTGGTTATATTCTTAGACCTGCCATTTCTATGGCTGATGTTGCTGCTGCTTCAACTTTTTGGTTGGACAGTTTAGCTCAGTAGTTAATAGATCCTGAATTGTTTAGCATTGTTCTTTTACTTCAACATGCTAATCATTTTATTTGTGATGCTATATTTGATGTCATTAAGATTGATATTAAATCTATGTCTTTAGGTATTCTTACTAGAAGAGCTTTATGGCTTAAATATTGGAATGCTGATATGGTGTCTAAATGTAGATTACTATCTTTATCATTTCAGGGTAATCATTTATTTGGTTCTCAATTGGATTCTCTTATCTCCACTATCACCAGTGGGGAAAGGGAGTTTTTCTGCCCCAAGATAAGAAATCTAAGGGTAAATTTAAAGCTCCCAATCGTTTTTGTTCTTTTCGTCAGAATAGAGAACAAAAAACCTCTCCTTCCTATAAGGCCTCTGGCTCTAATTGGAGACCATCTCCGAATTGGAATAAATCCAAGCCTTTCAAAAAACCTAATCCAGCCCCTAAGTCTGCAAGAAGGTGCGGCCCTCAATCTAGTTCAACTGGTGGGGGGTAGATTGAAATTATTTCAACACATTTGGACAGTCTCTGTTCAAAACCACTGGATTTAGAATATTGTTTCTCAGGGGTATCGAATACGTTTCAGAATAAGATCTCCCATGGGAAGATTCTTTCTTTCTCATGTTCCAACAAACCCTGTGAAGGCTCAGGCTTTTCGCAAATGCGTTTCAGACCTGGAGCTTTCAGGGGTGATTGTTCCAGTTCCTCTGCAAGAACGGGGTTTGGGTTTTTATTCAAATCTATTCATTGTCCCAAAGAAAGAAGGTTCGTTCGGACCAATTCTGGATCTGAAGTTTCTAAATCATTTTGTAAGAGTCCCAACTTTCAAGATGGTGACTATAAGGACTATTCTGCCTTTTGTTCAGCAAGGTCATTTCATGTCCACAATAGACTTACAGGACGCTTATCTTCATAATCCAATTCATCCAGAACACTATCATTTTCTTAGATTCTCTTTTCTAGACAAGCATTACCAATTTGTCGCTCTTCCGTTTGGCCTAGCGACAGCTCCGAGAATCTTTTCAAAAGTTCTCTGTGACCTTCTATCTGTAATCAGAGAGCAGGGTATTGCAGTGTGTCCTTATTTGGATGATATCTTGGTACTAGCTCAATCTTTTCATTTAGCAGAATCTCACATGAGACAACTAGTGTGTTTTCTTCAAAGACATGGTTGGAGGATCAATTTACAAAAGAGTTTCTTGATTCCTCAGACAAGGGTCACCTTTTTAGGTTTCCAGATAGATTCAGCGTCCATGACTCTTTCTCTGACAGACAAGAGACAAATGAAGATAGTTTTAGCTTGTCTAAACCTTCAGTCTCTATAATCCTTATCCTTATGCAGATATGCCTTAGCAGTTGGATGCCTTAGCAGTTCCTTGGTTTTACTAACCTGCTTATATTTTTCCGCTTCTGGTTCTTCTTCAAAGGGTGATCTCCCAGTTCATAATGGGATAATCTCATGTGTTTCTGATAGCACCAGCATGGCCTCACAGGTTTTGGTATGCAGATCTTGTCTGGATGTCCAGTTGCCAGCCTTGGTCACTTCCTTTAAGGCCAGACCTTCTGTCTCAAGGGCCGTTTTTCCATCAGGATCTTAAATCTCTAAATTTGAAGGCATGGAAATTGAACACTTAGTGCTTAGTCATAGAGGTTTCTCTGACTCAGCTCAGTGATTAGCACTATGATACAGGCTTGTAAGTCTGTTTTAAGGAAAATTTATTATCGAGTTTGGAAAACCTATATTTCATGGTGTTCCACTCATAATTATTCCTGGCATTCTTTCAGAATTCCTAGGATTTTACAGTTTCTTCAGGATGGTTTGTATAAGGGTTTGTCTGCAAATACTTTGAAAGGACAAATTTCTGCTCTTTATGTCTTATTTCAAAGAAAGATTGCTAAACTTCCTGACATTCACTGTTTTGTTCAGGCTTTGATTCATATCAAACCTGTTGTTAAATCTATTTCTCCTCCTTGGAGTCTCAATTTGGTTTTAAAGATTTTGCAGGCTCCTCCTTTTGAGCCTATCCATTCTTTGGATATTAAACTACTTTCTTGGAAAGTGTTATTTCTTTTGGCTATCTCTTCTGCTAGAAGAGTTTCCAAATTGTCTGCTCTCTTTTGTGAGTCTCCTTATCTGATTTTCCATCAAGATAAAGCTGTTCTGTGGACTTCATTTACATTTTTACCTAAAGTTGTGAATTCTAACAACATCAATAGGGAAATTGTTGTTCCTTCCTTGTGTCCTAATCCTAAGAATACTTTTGAAAAGGTCTCTACATTCTTTGGATGTGGTAAGAGCTTTGAAATATTATGTTGAGGCTACTAAAGATTTCAGAAAGACTTCTACTCTATTTGTTATTTTTTCTGGTTCCAGGAAAGGTCAGAAACCCTTTGCCATTTCTTGGCTATCTTGGTTGAAACTTTTGATTCACAAAGCTTATTTGGAGGCGGGACAGTCTCCGCCTCAGAGAATTACAGCTCATTCTACTAGATATGTTGCCACTTATTGGGCTATTAAGAATGAAGCTTCAGTTAATCAAATTTGCAAAGCTGCAACTTGGTCTTCTTTGCATACTTTAACTAAATTTTACCATTTTGATGTGTTTGCTTCCTCTGAAGCAGCCTTTGGTAGAAAGGTTCTTCAGGCAGTTGTCTCAGTTTGATTCTAATGCCTTTTGACTTGAGTTTTTTTATTTTTTTTTTAAAGAAAACTTAATTATTTTGGATTTAATTTCTCAGCGGATTTAGCTGTTGTTAAATTATCCCTCCCTCTCTAGTGACTCATGGTTTTCCACATCTTGGGTATTATATCCCATACATCACTAGCTCATGGACTCTTGCCACTTACATGAAAGAAAACATAATTTATGTAAGAACTTACCTGATACATTAATTTATTTCATAGTGGTAAGAGTCCATGAGACCCACCCTATTTTTTGTGGTTATGATTTTTTTGTATAAAGCACTTTAAACTAAGGTATGAGTGAGGTGGGGGGGGGGGGGTTGTATTTATAGGCATTTTTTTTAGGTTTAAGAAACTTGCCCCCTACTGGTAGGAATGTATATCCCAAACGTCACTAGCTCCTGCCACTATGAAAGAAATGAATTTATCAGGTAAGTTCTTACATACATTATGTTTTATAGGGAACACACAGTTCCCATAGACTTTTCAGTGCCATTTTTTTTCTAACACTCCACACCCGCACACTTTAACCCCTAAAAACTGCTTTGTGCAGTTATTTAAAAAAAAAAAAAAACTCTTATAAGCATATGGGGGTAAATTTGCCCATGTATGGGCACGCAATAAATTAGCGCTCCACTTGTAATCTAGTCCTACGTATAGTATCATTATAAAATGTAAAATATAATGTAGCCTGTATGACTGTAAAGACAATTTTATTTAGGTGGCCATTACATTTGGGGGTTTTAATTAGATTGTAAGCTCTTCAGGCCAGTGGTTGTCCCAACTGTAGATTCACTGTCAGCTACAAATAAAATAAAAACAAGTTTTACATCCAATCTTAGCTCTCTCCGGAGGCTGCTTGTGATTCCAAAAGTTTGAATCTGATGAGCTTGGACACATTGCTCAATTTTGCTGCTAATTAGCTCCCCTGTTGGGAAAGATGCCCCAAGCCCTTGCTAAGGGAGAGAGGAGGGGGTAGTGCGAGTCTGGGGAAAGTGACTGTATTTAATGCATCCTGTAAAGCACAGATATCCAGCAAGACTTGCTTATGCTAAAAAGCAATGCGGTTGATCACAAGCTATCATGTGCAAATTATAGGCACGGTCACAGCTGCAGATGAGTTGTTTTTAATGTAAAAATCAGCCATTTTCATTGTTTATCTGAGCCACTTTTTTCATTTTCCGTTTTATAAAAAATCATCCTATGCGTAACGTGTGCCAGTCCTGTTGTGGCTTTTCAAAATCCAGATTCTCAATAATTATTAACACATGTTTAAAGCTATTTTTTCGCTTAAATTCAACAGCTAAAAGGACTTAAAGGGACAGTCTACTCAAAAATGTTTATTGTTTAAAAAGATAGATAATCCCTTTATTACCCATTCCCCAGTTTTGCACAGCCAGCACATATATTAATATACCTTTTACCTATGTGATTACCTTGTATCTAAGCCTCTGCAAACTGCCCCCTTATTTCATTTATTTTGACAGACTTTCATTTTAGCCAATCAGTGCTGACTCATAAATAACACCATGGGAGTGAGCACAATGCTATCTATATGGCACACATGAACTGGTGTTGTAGCTGTGAAAATTTGTCAAAATGCACTGAGATAAAAGGTGGCCTTCAAGGGCTTAGAAATTAGCATATGAATAAGTAAAAAAGGTAATAATAAGCACTTATTAACAAAAGTCAATAACCCAACAAACATGTTGACTGCACACATAATGGCCCTTTTGAAATCCCTTAGTAACACATACACACATATCTCTAAGGTTTTAGAGTACATCCTTAGAGATATGTGTGTGTCTTACTAAGGGATTTGAAAAAGAGCATTATGGGTATGGGTTAATTTCACATGTCACATATTAAAGAAGTACTCAAGTCAAAATAAAACTGTCATGATTCAGATAGAGCAGCAATTTTAAACAACTTTCCAATTTACTTCCATTAACAAAATGTGCAGTCTTTTTATATTTACACATTTTAAATCCCCTACTGAGCATGTGCAAGAACTCACAGAATGTACATATATGCATTTGTGATTGGCTGATGGCTGTCACATGATACAGGGCGAGTGGAAATAGACATAAGTTTGAAATTTGTCAGAAAAAAATCTACTACTAATGTGAAGTTCAGACTAATAGCTATTGCATTGTCTTTTTATCTAGAATGTGTTGATTATGCAAATCTACTGTATTTACATCTGTGGTCTAGGAGGCACAGTCCTTAACTGGTTTAAATCTTTCCTCGCTGGTAGATCACAGAGAGTAATATCAGGATCAAGCTCATCAGCACCAACAGAACTGGCCTGCGGAGTTCCACAAGGATCCATCCTGTCTCCCATGCTATTCACAATTTACTTACTACCACTGAGGGACATCATTAACCGACATGGCCTAAGCTATCACTGTTACGCTGATGACACACAACTCTACTTCTCCTTTGCTCCAGATACTACAGACCCAGCATGCCGCATAAACAGTTGCTTAACAGACCTCATAGAATGGATGAATGCCGTCTTAAAGTGAACCCGGACAAAACAGAGTTACTCTTGGTGAGGGGACCCCGGGCATCAAAAATATCCCACGATCACCCAACTGGCCTGGAGCTTGGAGGCTCTGAACTCGTTAGTTCAGCAAAGGTACGAAACCTCGGAGTGCTAATTGGCGCTGGACTATCTTTTAAACAGCAGATTTCCTCCGTAATAAAATCTGCCTACTTTAATCTGAAAAACATAGCCAGGATACAACACTTAATTCCACCGGATGATATGCCAACATTAATCCATGCATTTGTATCCTCTAGGCTAGATTACTGCAATGCACTTTTTCTTGGGCCTCCCAAAAAAAAGAGCTCCATCGCCTTCAGACAGTACAAAACGCATCAGCCAGACTATTGACCAATCAAACTTGCTCCTGCCATATAACACCTGTTCTCCACTCCCTGCATTGGCTTCCAATTAAATGGCGAACATATTTTAAAATTGGCCTGCTGACCTTCAAAGCCTTAAACAACCAAGGCCTACAGTACCTGAAAGAGCTCCTGACACCCTACATCCCATCCCGCTCACTTAGGTCAGCCAACACATCCCTCCTCTCAGTGCCAAGAATAAGGACAAACTCAGGCTCCAGGGCATTCTGCCACACTGCCCCTACTTTCTGGAACTCTTTACCGTGCGCAATCAGAGAGGCACCGTCCTTACAGACTTTAAAAAAAAAAAAAGCTAAAGACCCACCTCTTCCATCAGGCATTCAGTCCGCTTATCTGACCTTCAGAAACTCCTAACTTTTATGTCTTATGTTGGTATATTTGTAAAGTGCTTTGAGTCTCACAGGGAGACTATAAATCGCAAATTATTATATTATTATTATTATATTACATGTCTTTTAAGATCACTAAACACTATTAAAATGGATCAATATGCAGGCACTTCATCCAATGATGTTTTTGGGTAAGCCCCTGATATTGTAAATGTATTTGTCATTTATAGTGTGTATTTTTATTTCACAAGATTAACAAGAGAAATAACTATTTTTTGTTGCTTTTGAGAGATAGCGTTTTGGTACTTGAGGCGTTTTAAAGGGACATTAAGCACACATTGTAAGCTGCCTGATTGTGAATATTTATATCCGAGAATAATTTTGCTATGAAATCCGCAGCTTTATTTTGAAAAATGAGTTTATTGTTTTATGTTTTTTCTTTTCACTGATTTTCCTGTCCCCCAAAATAAAAAAAAACCTTTATTAACCAATCACAAACAAATACGCAAATACAGGGAGTGCAGAATTATTAGGCAAATTAGTATTTTGACCACATCATCCTCTTTATGCATGTTGTCTTACGCCAAGCTGTATAGGCTCGAAAGCCTACTACCAATTAAGCATATTAGGTGATGTGCATCTCTGTAATGAGAAGGGGTGTGGTCTAATGACATCAACACCCTATATCAGGTGTGCATAATTATTAGGCAACTTCCTTTCCTTTGGCAAAATGGGTCAAAAGAAGGACTTGACAGGCTCAGAAAAGTCAAAAATAGTGAGATATCTTGCAGAGGGATGCAGCACTCTTAAAATTGCAAAGCTTCTGAAGTGTGATCATCGAACAATCAAGCGTTTCATTCAAAATAGTCAACAGGGTCGCAAGAAGCGTGTGGAAAAACCAAGGTGCAAAATAACTGCCCATGAACTGAGAAAAGTCAAGCGTGCAGCTGCCAAGATGCCACTTGCCACCAGTTTGGCCATATTTCAGAGCTGCAACATTACTGGAGTGCCCACAAGCACAAGGTGTGCAATACTCAGAGACATGGCCAAGGTAAGAAAGGCCGAAAGACGACCACCACTGAACAAGACACACAAGCTGAAACATCAAGACTGGGCCAAGAAATATCTCAAGACTGATTTTTCTAAGGTTTTATGGACTGATGAAATGAGAGTGAGTCTTGATGGGCCAGATGGATGGGCCCGTGGCTGGATTGGTAAAGGGCAGAGAGCTCCAGTCCGACTCAGACGCCAGCAAGGTGGAGGTGGAGTACTGGTTTGGGCTGGTATCATCAAAGATGAGCTTGTGGGGCCTTTTCGGGTTGAGGATGGAGTCAAGCTCAACTCCCAGTCCTACTGCCAGTTTCTGGAAGACACCTTCTTCAAGCAGTGGTACAGGAAGAAGTCTGCATCCTTCAAGAAAAACATGATTTTCATGCAGGACAATGCTCCATCACACGCGTCCAAGTACTCCACAGCGTGGCTGGCAAGAAAGGGTATAAAAGAAGAAAATCTAATGACATGGCCTCCTTGTTCACCTGATCTGAACCCCATTGAGAACCTGTGGTCCATCATCAAATGTGAGATTTACAAGGAGGGAAAACAGTACACCTCTCTGAACAGTGTCTGGGAGGCTGTGGTTGCTGCTGCACGCAATGTTGATGGTGAACAGATCAAAACACTGACAGAATCCATGGATGGCAGGCTTTTGAGTGTCCTTGCAAAGAAAGGTGGCTATATTGGTCACTGATTTGTTTTTGGGTTTTTTTTGAATGTCAGAAATGTATATTTGTGAATGTTGAGATGTTATATTGGTTTCACTTGTAAAAATAAATAATTGAAATGGGTATATATTTGTTTTTTGTTAAGTTGCCTAATAATTATGCACAGTAATAGTCACCTGCACACACAGATATCCCCCTAAAATAGCTATAACTAAAAACAAACTAAAAACTACTTCCAAAACTATTCAGCTTTGATATTAATGAGTTTTTTGGGTTCATTGAGAACATGGTTGTTGTTCAATAATAAAATTAATCCTCAAAAATACAACTTGCCTAATAATTCTGCACTCCCTGTATAGCATGAACTCTATTTGCACAAAAGAGACTGGGGTAGACTGCTATCTTCTCTTCCCTTAAGGTGGTTTAGCACTGATTCAATTTAGTTACTTAGTAGACGTGCACGCAGAAAAAATATTTTTCGTTTAGTTTTCATTCATTCAATAAATCATTTTGTTTCGTTATGTTAAGTTAATTCATTTTTCTGATCCATTTGTTATTTGGATTAATTAATTTTTAGTTACAGCAGGTATTTCTGCCGATAATACTTCAGGACATAGTATTATCAACATAAATACTGGTATTCTATCAGAATAGCAAACTTATCCGACTAGCAAATGGAAGTGATGTTCCGTCAGCTGTCTGATAAGAAATACACACCACGCATGCGCTCCACTTCCTCATAACATTCCAAAGACAGTACGTCACTATGGCCGATATTGCGGTAATATCAGCGATCGTAAGGATTTAAAGCCCAAAGTGAAAAACAGTTTCTGCAACTAATAATGAATGAATCTGAATAACAAATGAATCCAGAATAACAAATGGATCCGAAAATGTGTTAAATAATTTATTAGTTTTCGTTATTTTTGTTATGTTGCTGATCCAGAAATTCGGATTGACCTGAATCTTCAAATCAGCCGAAATTCAGACAAAAACGAAATTTGGATGAAATGAATTGCACATGTGTATTACTTAGTAATAATTTATCGTACAGGTATTATAACAGACAGAAATATATTTCTTTATATTTTTGATCTAATAGTTAAATAAAAAAATAAAAAAAGTGTGTGTGTGTATTTTTACAATAATAATCACACCTTAACTACCTAGTATGGCCACTGCTATTGTAAGAATGATTTTCTTATAATGATTGTTGATTCAAAATTGATAATCCACCTTTTTAAGAGCAAGTGACTGCAGAGAAGGTTAGAGAAGAGGGGGAGGTAAACAAAAGCTCACATAAATTGCCTAAAAGTATTAACCCAAAGCTCTGCCTCCATACTAAAAGTGGAACACGCACAATTTTCAGATGTATTTTTTAAAAAAAGGCAGAAAAATAAATAATTAATGTATTTGGCAATAGTGATTATTAGTGGGATATTTTGTGATTGTGATTACGTGCAAAAACATTGACAAATTATCAACTGATGATCAGAAATCATTACCGCATAAAAGAAATAACAGATTTTCATCAACCCTAATGTTCTGTAATACTATGGAGTACTAACTACAACTATATGATTTCAGTTATATACATTATGGATTTGCATAGCTCGAGTCTACCACATGTGATGCTATATTAACACTGTCTGTGTTTAAACCATATTTGGAAGCAAAAAGATAAGACATTGTAATGATCATTTGCTTATTTTTTTAACCACAGGCCCACGGTGAGAGAATAAGTTTCCCAACTTGTCTGGAAGTGTAATTGGGTTACACATGATATTATTTTATTTTACAAGAGGAGGAAGATGTCTGTCCTACTCCTGCTTTTTACATATGACAGACATTTGATCCTGATTCAAGCTATTTTTTTTGTGTTGCATTATCAGTTAAAAAAAATTCTGTCCGAGAGGACCATCATGTGGCCAGTGTACAAATGATAATTTAAATCACTAGATACCATGTTCATAGGGTAATTAAAGCAGGAGCCCAAATGGTTATATTTTTCTCTGACAAAAATAAACTCATCTTCATATGGGAATTGCTATTTGAGAGAGGAGGGTCACCTTTTTACAATGGGACATATATATAAGCATATAATAATTATGTGACTTCTCACCCTTTAAGACTTGCTCAAACTCTTTTTTTGTAAAGCATATCTGCTCAGAGAAACATACAATCAGCACTAACCAATTTCTCTGATTTGTTTTTACCTTGTCTCACAGATATTTTCTTTCAACTGCTCCCCATTTCTAAGCTGACACAAGTGGTGAATGGTATGCACGCTTCATGGACTGTGCATAGAGCAAACCTCCTGTGCAGCCTTTGTTAACACACTGTACAGACTCAGTATATGTTTGACTTTCATGTACTTATTTTTTTTTTTCAAAGGGTAACTCTTCTTAAGAACTGGAATAGCATAGAAAATGATTAAAGCTACATTATAAAGCATGTAAGTATGTTTTCTCCTTAATTTGTTTCCAATTACTTATTATATCAGATGTGGGGCATAAAATGTATGGAAATTGCTATGCGTACAAAGAGAGAAGCGCTCTACTAGGAACGAACAACAGCTCAGTAGTTTGTTCTATGGCGAGTTACCACCTAGCAGCAGCCTCTTTTAGCCCAATTGTGCTTTTCACAGAGGAGATCTTTCCTGAAGTATGTCAGTCTGATCCCGCTTAGTAAGGTTAGTCCAGCCCTGAAATACCAGGCAAATTCTCCTTTGAACAAGGAACATGATGACCCCAGATGATCGTTTCAGCGTTCATTGGACCTCGCCAGGGAGGTGCAGTCATATTCCACTAAGCACATTGGGCAAGGAGACCTAGTCTGGCTTTCGCCATAATCCTTAGCACAATTGAGCTAAAAAAGGCTGCTCCTGGGTGGTAACTCACCATAGAACAAGCTAATGAGCTGGTGTCCTTCCTAGAAGAGCGCTTCTCTTTCTGTATGTTATTGTATTATGACCCTGGAGAAAGTCTCCCTAAGGGTGATGGGGGAAATGAGACGTGGATTCCTTGCCCACAGTCATAGCACAAATGGTTGTAAAAGCTTCTTTGAGTTACTTTTGTTCAGAAATAGCAGACATGTATAGCTCTGCCATTGCTTTTTCAGTAATTAAAATTTTCATGGATAATTGTCATGGATTTTTAAAGGTACAGGAGACAAACTTGTTCGTAATGAAAGAACATACTTGAATTGGAAACAATATTTTTAGAGGTTGTGCACAACTCTTTTAGGAACTGTATTTTACCACTGTTTTAATGTTGTTGTTTTTTAAACTAGCAAAAACGTTTTATGAAATGAATAAATATAAAAAAGGGTATATATTAAAAAAAATGTTTTATTCTGATTTGCATAAATTGTTTCAAATATTACACCATTTTATTGTGACGTTACTGTTATTGTGTCAGATTCTACAACTTTAACTATCAGGATATTATATTTTGACAAAGCTCTCTAGAGACGAGTCCTTTTGATGTTTTTCAAAGGCGTACAGGGGATTGTTGTAGATTCCCTGTAGCTATGCCGCTACTGATTGCTAGACCAGATGCACTTCATAAAGGTGCAGGCCCAGTCTCAGTAGAGACCTTGAAGGCCCCTGTAGTTAAGCCCCTGCATGCATCGTGTGCAATGTGAAATACATAAAATAAAATGCCCCTCTTCTTATGTGTAGATGTTAACTCAATTTAAATGGCTTTGGAAATTCCACAAAGATTTTTCATGTAAAAAAAACCCAAATCTTTTGCAATTACATTTTTGATTCATTCAGCCATTTTTAAAAATGAAATTAGTTAACTTTGTAGACATGTTGTCCCAGAAGGTAAAAAAGTTAATTGATTACTTCTTAAAGTGTGTCTTATGAAAGGTATTATACTCTTGTTTTGTGTTTTGTTAATGGGTATTCCATTGCTGAATAAAGCTAGTTGATTGTTTCATATTTGGGTTGGTATACGGTGCTCCTCTTCAACAATTGAACTATGGGAGTTGTCGTTATTAGCCACTTATCATCTAATACTGCAGTATGACTAGTTTTAGTTTTAATACCATTTAAAAAAAAACTTTTTTTCATGCAGAAAACGTGTTTAACATGTTTAAATAACATCTTTTCACAATTAGCACATTTATCATAGAGTATATTTGAGTTTCAAAACCCTTTAACCCCTTAATGACCGGACCATTTTTCAATTTTCTTACCCTTAATGACAATGGCTATTTTTACATTTCTGCAGTGTTTGTGTTTAGCTGTAATTTTCCTCTTACTCATTTACTGTACCCACACATATTATATACCGTTTTTCTCGCCATTAAATGGACTTTCTAAGGATACCATTATTTTCATCATATCTTATAATTTACTATAAAAAAAATTATAAAATATGAGGAAAAAATTGAAAAAAACACACTTTTTTTAACTTTGACCCCAAAAATCTGTTACACATCTACGACCACCAAAAAACACCCATGCTAAATAGTTTCTAAATTTTGTCCTGAGTTTAGAAATACCCAATGTTTACATGATCTTTGCTTTTTTTGCAAGTTATAGGGCAATAAATACAAGTAGCACTTTGCTATTTCCAAACCACTTTTTTTCAAAATTAGCGCTAGTTACATTGGAACACTGATATCTGTCCGGAATCTCTGAATATCCCTTGACATGTATATATTTTTTTTTAGAAGACAACCCAAAGTATTGATTTATGCCCATTTTGGTATATTTCATGCCACCATTTCACTGCCAAATGCGAGCAAATAAAAAAAAATCGTTCACTTTTTCACAAATTTTGTCACAAACTTTAGGTTTCTCACTGAAATTATTTACAAACAGTTTGTGCAATTATGGCACAAATGGTTGTAAATGCTTTTCTGGGATCCTCTTTGTTCAGAAATAGCAGACATATATGGCTTTGGCATTACTTTTTGGTAATTAGAAGGCCACTAAATGCCGCTGTGCACCACACGTGTATTATGCCCAGCAGTGAAGGGGTTAATTAGGGAGCTTGTAGAGACCTTGAAGGGTTAATTTTAGCTTTAGTGTAGTGTAGTAGACAACCCAAAGTATTGACCTAGGCCCATTTTGGTACATTTCATGCCACCATTTCACCGCCAAATGCGAGCAAATAAAAAAAAAAAAGTAAAATTTTTCACAATTTTAGGATTCTCACTGAAATTATTTACAAACAGCTTGTGCAATTATGTCACAAATGGTTGTAAATGCTTCTCTGGGATCTCCTTTGTTCAGAAATAGCAGACATATATGGCTTTGGCGTTGCTTTTTGGCAATTAGGAGGCCACTAAATGCTGCTGCGCACCACACTTGTATTATGCCCAGCAGTTAAGGGGTTAATTAGGTAGCTTGTAGGGAGCTTGCAGGGTTAATTTTAGCTTTAGTGTAGAGATCAGCCTCCCACCTGACACATCCCACCCCCTGATCCCTCCCAAACAGCTCTCTTCCCTCCCCCACCCCACAATTGTTCCCGCCATCTTAAGTACTGGCAGAAAGTCTGCCAGTACTAAAATAAAAGGTGTTTTTTATTATTTTTTTATTTTTTTTAAATTATTCATCTGTGATGGACCCCTGCCTTAGCCCCCAACCTCCCTGATCCCCCCCAAACAGCTCTCTAACCCTCCCAACCTACCTATTTGCTACCATCTTGGGTACTGGCAGCTGTCTGCCAGTACCCAGTTTTCCCCAAAAAAGAAAGGTTGTTTTTTTTTTTGTTTTTTTTCCTTAAACATCGGTTTTCTGTAGTGTAGCTTCCCCCCCACCTAACCCCATCCCCCTACCCTAGCAGATCCTATTTTTTTTTTTAAAAAAAAAACGTTTTCTGCCCCCCTCTCTCTTTGATGATCATTGGTGGTAGTGGTTGCTGCGCGCGCGTGCGCACACACACATGCACGCACGCGTGCCCGCAGGCCCCCCCCTTTGCACGCTCCCAGCATCCGGCGTGCACAAAGCACTTGAAGGAACCGGATGCCGGGGAGCGATGGGCCGATCACCCGCCTCCCTTGTAAGCTCCCACCCACCAACGGCACCATCGCTACTGGTGCAGAGAGGGCCACAGAGTGGCTCTCTCTGCATCGGATGCTTTTTAAAAGGTATTGCAGGATGCCTCAATATCGAGGCATCACTGCAATACCCTGAGAGCTGCTGGAAGCGATTGCGATCGCTTCCAGCACTCTCTTAGACAACTGACGTACCAGGTACGTCCATTGTCACTAACTGAAAGTTTTTGCAGGACGTACCTGGTACGTCAGTTGTCATTAAGGGGTTAAAGGAACTCAGAAGTCAAAATTCAACTTTCATGACTCTTACAGAGAGTCCAATTGATTTTTGTTATCCAATTTTACCTCAAAACCAGTGTGTCTTACAATCCGCGATGGATGAAGATGTCACCGCCTGGATGAAGACTTGTCGCTGCCTGGATGAAGATGGATGTCCGGACTTCAGGAACTGTGAGTAAATTTTTTGGGGTTAGTGTTAGGGGTTTTTTTTGGGGTGGATTTTTTTAGACTTAGGTTTTTTTCTGGGGGGGTTGATTGGGAGGGGGTTTTACTGTTAGGGGGTACTTTGCAATTTTTTTTATGTAAAAGAGCTTCAAATTAGGGCAATGCCCTACAATAGGCCCTTTTAAGGACTATTGGTACTTTATTGTTAGATTAGGGGGTGTTTTAATTTTGGGGTGGCTTTTTTGTTTTTATAGGAATATTAGATTAGGTTTAATTTTTATTATATTGGATAATTTTGTTTATTATTTTTGTAATCTTAATTTTTTTGTAATTTTAGTGTTTGTTTTTGTAATGTTGGATTTGTTTTATTGTTTCATAGTGTTAGGATTTTTTTAATTTTGTAACAGGTTTTTTCCCCGTTTATTTTCATTTTTTTAAAATAGTATTAGGTTAATTTATAGTTTAAGACTTTAAGATTAGTTTTTTTTTTATTTCACAGGTAAGTTTTTATTTATTTTAAGGTAGTTAGTATATTGTAACTTTAATTTAAAGTTAGGGGGGTGTTAGGTTTAGGGGTTAATTGTTTAATTTAGTGTGTCACAATGTGGGGGGCCGACGGTTTAGGGGTTAATAGGTTAAGTTTAGTAGTTGCGATGTGGGGAGGCCGGCGGTTTAGGGGTTAATAGGTTTAGTTTAGTAGTTGCAATGTGGGGGGCCGGCGGTTTAGGGGTTAATAAGTTTATTTAGTGTCAGTGATGTTAGGGGCAGCGCTTTAGGGGTTAATAACTTTATTCAGTGTCAGCGATGTCGGGGCGCGGCAAATTAGGGGTATTTAGACTAGGAGTTTATTTTAGGGTGTTAGGTTTTTGCGTAACCTTCTTGTCCCCATAGACATCAATTGGGATTGCATTATAGTGATCGCCATTCCGCAATCACAGGTGTTAGTTTTTTTTTAACACTTTCTCTCCATTGATGTTTATGGGGGAAAACGTTCACGAGCACATCAAATCAGGCTTTGGCTTTTGTGCGGTATGGAGCTTAACGCACCATAACGCACACCACAAGAAGGTTTTTGTGTAACTTGTAATGGCAGCGCTATGGAGAGTGTAATACCGCTAATTCTTTTGCGTTATTTATGCACCGGGTTTAGTGCACAAATTGTAATCTTGGTGTAGGAGAGGTATCTTTCAGTTGCAGGGACTGCCACCTTTTTTTTATAGAATTCAGTGAGGGCAGCCACGTGAGTGTTTGTCTGTTTTTTCACATCTGATCCAGAAAACGTTAGATTATCTAGCAGCTGTTGGCATAGAAGCCACTTTCACGCCCACTCACATATACAGCATGTACGTCACGTGACATAAACCATGGTATGTAACATTCAGTTTATTAATAAATCTTCAGGTGTTCGTTTTGCGCTGTTACTGATTTATTGATGATCTGTTCATCATCCTTATATAGTTAGGGAGTTACTACAATTTAAAATATATACTGTATATAAAAGACATAGGCATTATATTTATTGTGGTGGAAATAAAAACAGCCTTTAATTACAGTCACATATATTACTGGACATGGAGGGGTTAAGAAAACCCCCAGCGGCCCAGGCTAATGTGGTCACAAAGCAGCATATAGTTGTAATATGCTCACAAGTGCCCTGTTGCCTTATGGGAAATTCCTTTGTGTTCACAGCAACGAAACAGTATTGGACTATATGAACTGACATGCTGGTTCAGTTATGTCATAGGATTTTGCTCTGTAAGATATCAGCTATAATGATCTAAAGAATAAGGACATAATGCAAGAATAGAGAGAATGATTTTCATATAATACAGTTTTCATTGTTAATCTGTTTAAAATTTATGAATTGGAAAGCAAGCAAGAATGTTAAGCTTTTAACCTTAATTTGATTTAGAGAGACATGAAATTGAAAATTTTATTTTAATGGTTCAGATAGAGCATGCAATTTTAAGAGATTTTAAATGTACTATGTTCAAATGTACTTTGTTGTCTTGGTATCCTTTGCATATTTAGGTAAACTCAGGAACAGCAATGCACTACTAGAAGCTAAGAGGTGATTGGTTGCAACACTCATTAGCCTCTTTTTATTGGCTCACTAGATGTGTTTAACTTGCTCCCAGTAGTGCATTGCTGCTCCGGAGCTGACTTTAAAGGGACAGTGTACTCTAATATTTTTTCTCTTTTAATGTGTTCCCATTTATCCATTTTTCCTAGTGGAGTATATTAAATTGTTTACAAAATAGCTAATTTGTCTTTGTTTACTCATTTGAAATAGCTGATTTTGTCTATTGTGTCCCCACCTATACTGAACATTTCTGAACTTAAAGGGACACTCAAGACAAAATAAAATTTATGATTCAGAAAGAGCAGCAGTTTTAAGACACTTTCCTATTTACTTCCATTATCACATTTGTCTTTTTTTATATACACACTTTTTGGTGAACAAGACCCTACTGAGCATGTGCACAAGCTTACAGTTAAATGTATACTAGTAAATGATTGGCTGATGTCTGCCACGTGATTTAAGGGGCCGGAAAATGGGAGTAAAAATAAATTTGCCAGAAAAAAATCTACAGTTTATTTGAAATTCAGAGCAAATGTTATTGAATTGTCTTTTTATTATGTACTTGTTAATTATGTTATTCTGGTTGCACAAAAGTCATGTAAACAAGAAGTTTTAGATAAAATAATTCTCCAAGTGGGAGCTATGACAGAGAGGTACTAAAATGTTCATTTTCCATTGCTTTCTCCTAGGGCCTGATGATCTAATACATCTCGTCAGTACTGCGAGGTTCCTTTAAAGACTTTTAAAAAGGCCATTTTTTTTATTGTCTATGTGGAGTTCTGAATGTGATGGAAAGACATCTATATTGCAAAATAATGCTCAAAAAAGCCCCCAAAAATTTGGTGAGAAAAGGAGGACATTGTGGGCCAGTTTACAAGTTGAACAGTATTTAACGCTCCCACTTGCATTCTTACTTCGCTAGAAGTACATTTTTTGCCCGCATCAGGTAGCGCTTGTATTACAAGCTGAAAGTAAAATGTTTCCTCGCGCTTTCCTGATGTGTTAATGTACTCACCCATAGAAGTCAATGGAGCAAAAAAGTGGAAAAAAACTAACACCCTACTTGCATGCAAACCCGATCGCATATTCACATATAACATTGACATTCCAATGTACTTCACATAAAAACATAGATATTGACGGCAGATAAGAGCTATAGGCCCAGCAAGTCTGCCTGATATTACCTAACAGTATAAACATATCTAGTTTGTAGGATAGCAGAATGTGTCTATTTATTCATAAATAAATATTTCTACGTATATCTGATTTGGTACAATATATATCTATACCTATAAATATAGATAATTAGATATAGGTATAGATAGGAATATCTATTAATCAATACATTAAACATATTCCGCTATGTGCAGAACATTGGAAATACATAGTATAACATTTTATTAAATATATATATTGCATAATATGCTTTAACATGTTTTAAACTACTTGACTGCAAAGGGCTCCAATGCACTTATATATATATATATACAGTATATATATATATATATATATATATATATATATATATATATATATATACAAATATATATATATGTGTGTGTGTGTGTGTGTACATATGTATTTATCTGTTTATATGTGTATATATGTCTGAATATACATATATACACATATAGATACATCTGAACACACATATAAACATATATAGTACAATAGCACAAATTCAGGTGCTAGAAACAAAATGCTTATTAATTATAATTAAATATATATATATATAATTATTATTAACAAATAAAGAAATTAATGAACTAAGATTATAAAAGATGAGAAAACACTTTTGCTTTGTATAAACACACAAATTAACTACACATGGGCGTTGTATTTTAATTACACATTAGCAAATTCTGGTTACGTACTAATTATACAATATGACAATGAAGGAATGTAGCAGAAAGTCACTTTAATTGCACAGCTTCATAGTAATTACACAAAACCGAACAAGTAAAGAAGTTTTGGAATTTCTTTTACTAATACATAACTCTGTTCCACTCCCAATATGAGGGATTTCATACTTTTTTTTCCAAATCATGTAAGGTGGCAGTTAAATAAAAGCCATTAAAAGGACATAATGCTCAAACCTTGCATTTGTACTATGTAAAAGCGTTTGTTTCAAAATGTATTATTGTTTTAGCAGCTATTCGTTTAAAAAATAAAACCAGCAAGTGAGCCATAGAGGTGCGGCATTCAGCTGTACACAATTATGCACTTTCTGTTTTTAAACAGCCTTTACATTACCTTTCATGAAAAAAAATACTATATATATATATATATATATATATATATATATATATATATATATATATATATATATATATATATATATATATATATATATACTGTGTATGTATAGCTCTGGAAAAAAGAGACCACTGCAAAATTATCAGTATCTCTGGTTTGACTATTTATAGGTATGTGTTTGAGTAAAATGAATATTTTTGTTTTATTCTATAAACTACTGAAAATATTTCTCCCAAATTGCAAATATTTTTTTTGTATTATTTAGAGCATATATTATAATATATACCACTGCTGTGGTCATCAATATCCTCT
This sequence comes from Bombina bombina, assembly GCF_027579735.1. Taxonomy (NCBI): domain Eukaryota; kingdom Metazoa; phylum Chordata; class Amphibia; order Anura; family Bombinatoridae; genus Bombina; species Bombina bombina. The sequence goes on along the minus strand of NC_069507.1, from coordinate 55,615,765 downwards.
TGCAATAGGACCAGCTGGATGGCAAAAACAGTGCTAGTAGTACCTCAAAAGTAATTGGAATAAAAAAATAACTATTGACCATGACAAAAGAGTTGAAAATAATTTTTTTAAGTGAGAAAAAGAAGGGTTCAGTTCTAGCTTTACTGGCAGAGGGATACAGTGATCGTCAGGTTACTTCCATCATTAGAATTTCAAAGAAGCCGGTTCGTAAGAACAATATCAAGCAGCAGACAGTGGGGACAAAAAAGCTATAGACTGGCAGAGGGCAAAAATGACTTTTCACTGCCTGGGATGACCGCCAACTTATTTAAATATCACTCAACAACCGTAGGATGACATCTAATGTCCTACAAAAAGAATGTCAAATGGCAGGTGGGGTAAAGTGCAAGGAGAGGATGGTTCAAAACAGGCTCCTAGGGGCAGGGCTGAAATCATGCAAAGCTAGAAAAAAGCCCTTCATCAATGAGAACCAAAGATAAGCCAGACTAAGGCTTGCAAAAGACCATACAGATTGTACCAAAGAGCACTAGAGTAAGGTCATCTACCCTGATGAGTCAAATTTTGAGCTTTGATCAACACCTGGTCGTCCAATTGTTAGACAGAGACCTGGAGAGGCATACAAGGCACAGTGTCTTGCACCCTCTGTGAAATTTGGTGCATGATGGGTGATGATCTGGGGGTGCTTCAGCAAGGCTGGAATCAGGCAGATTTATCTTTGTGAAGGATGCATGAATCAAGCCACATACAAGGTTATCCTGGAAGAAAACTTGCTTCCTTCTGCTCTGACAATGTTTCCCAACTCTGAGGATTATTTTTTTTTCCAGCAGGACAATGCTCCATGCCAAACAGCCAAGTCAATCAAGGTGTGGATGGAGGACCACCAGATAAAGACCCTGTCATGGCCAGCCCAATCACTAGACTTGAACCCCATTGAAAACCTCTGGAATGTGATCAAGAGGAAGATGGATGGTCACAAGCCATCGAACAAAGACAAGCTGCATGAATTTTTGCAGCAGGAGTGGCATAAAGTCACCTAACAGCAATGTGAAAGACTGGTGGAGAGCAAGCCAAGACTCATGAAAGTTGTGATTGCAAATCATGGTTATTCTACCAAATATTGATTTTTGAACTCTTGCTAATTTAAAACATTAGTATTGTGTTGTTTAAAATCAATATGAACTGAAAACATTGTATCTTTTTTGTTATTTTGACCAGTTGTAATTTTCTGCAAATATTCTGTATTTATATTTATTTATAGCATGTGTAACTGCTGCTCTTTTATCTATTTGATATAAATATTTTAAGTATTTTAAGTACTATGTCCCATTAAATGATTGAATATCATGGTAGGTATCAAGCTCTGGTTTGTTTGAATATGTAACATTGTAATCATTTTGATAAAAAAAAATTACATAAATAACAATTGATCTTGTTTTTTCAATATCAGATGAGACTTTAGAATTTCGATTGGAATCGAGGCCAAAGTTAGCTAGGGTAAGTTCAGGTTAGGGTTAGCTAGAGTTAGTTAAGGTTAGGGTTATCTAGGGTTAGTTAAGGTTAGGGTTAGCTAGGGTTAGTTAAGGTTAGGGTTATCTAGGACTAGTTAAGGTTAGGGTTAGCTAGGATTAGTAATGGAAATATACATGTTCTGGCTAAAGAGGACAGACAGCTGAAAATATTTTGGCTTTATATTGAGACTTATATTAAATGTGATTTACCCCCTTCCCATACATCTCAACATCTCCCTGGAGGCTTTCTGAGACAAGAAAGTGAGGGGGACCACTAGTGTACGGTGGACAGGGTTGTGACATGAGGGCTTGGGTATGTTGTGGCCAGGTTTGGGCAGAGTTGGTAGTGCAATGCTGAATATGGATAGCGTATTGCTCTCCGCATTTAGCGAGGTCTGGCGGACCTGATCCGCACTGTCGGATCAGGTCCGCAAGACCTTGTTAAATAGATGCCAGAGGGTTAACCATTGTCCAACCCTTTCAACTTTAACCAGGTTATCACAGACAAACCCTTCCAGGAGAAGCACAATATTTTTAGTCTCCTCTGTAACATGGTTCAAATATTAGACAAAGACAAAACTTTATAAAGGCATAGTTATTATGAACAAAAATGTCACAGTGCATGTATATGAAGAAAAAAAAAGAATGAACAAATAAAATAACGCAAAGCAAACATTTAAAATAAAAAGGATACAATAACAGAACCTAATACTTCACCAGCACATATTCTTGTCCTAACGGAGATTGGAGGAAAGATGGTCACCTATGCTAGTATCCTACCATGTAAAATGACAACATCATTTAGCTAAATTGAACATTAACCCTTTCAATACCCAGAATTTCATAGAAGAACTTGCACAAAATACCAGAGAATTTTTTGCATTTTTGCTATCACTCCATTTAAACAGAAATAGAGCCTGTTTTTTTTTTATATTTTCCTGTCAAAACTATATTTTATTTTTAAGTAGACAACTCCAGGTATTGATCTAGGCCGATTTTGACATATTTCATGCCACAATTTCACAGCCAAATGCGATCATATAAAAAAAATTCTTTACTTTTTCACAAACTTTGGGTTTCTCACTGATAGTTTTTACATACTGCTTGTGCAATCATGACAAAAATTATCGTAAAAGCTTCTCTGGGATCCTCTATGTTTACAAATAGGAGACATACATGGATTTGCCATTGGTAATTAGAATGCCACTAATTGCAGCTGCGTGCCAGCAGTGAAGGCGTTAATCAGGTAGCTTGTAAGGTTCATTTTAGCTGTAGTGAAGAGTTTACCTTCCCATATGGCACCTCCCACCCTCTGATCCCTCCCAAACAGCTCTGTTCTCCTCCCCACCCACACTCATCCCCACCATCTTAGGTACTGGTATACAGTCTGCCAGTATGCAGTTTTTATTATTATTTTTTTATATTATTATTATTATTATCATTTATTTGTATAGCGCCGCCAAATTCCGTAGCGCTGGGTACAATGATAGGGGTATACAATGACAAAGATTTGTGATACAATACAAAACATAACAAGACTAAACAAATCTAGCACAGGAGGAAGAGGGCCCTGCTCCAGAGAGCTCACAGTCTATAGGTTTAGGGTGCAGAGACATAAGGTTGGGGTAGCTTGTTACATCGGTTGTATTTGCAGCAGTGAGTCAAGCAGTTCATGTACACGTATTAGCTTGGTTCGGATGCGGGATGGAGGAGAGATGGTAAGCCTCTCTGAATAGGTGGGTTTTCATATAAAAAAATAATTATTTATTTGATTTTTAATATATATATATATATATATATATATATATATATATATATATTTTTTTTTTGTAGGGTTGTTGTCCCACACCTCCCCCCCTCCGGTGATCGATGGTTATGGCATTCTCACGCCCCCATTCCACCACTTTTTTGTAGTGTAGCTCCCCCATCCCTCCCCCTCCCTTCAATTTTATTTTCTGTAGTAGGGTCCCTCCCAATCTCTCCCTCCCAATCTCTCCCTCCCCCCTCTGTGGCTGGGCCGCCCACCTGCCAACTCTTCCCTCCGGCACCAGCAGATGATAGTTTCAAACGGTAACACATACAGTGTCAATGTCTGTGACGATCTGGCATTTGCCTTTATATGGTACTGGAGTACCAGTTTGTGCTCCATTTCCATATGCAGACAGATACCTGCAGCTCAGTAAGAGCAGCTCTCAGCTGTCACTTGACAGCCGAGACTGCTGGAGCTTGCTGTAGCTGTAACGTATATATACATCATCATGGGTCAAGGGGTTAAATATTTTTTTGGGCTGAGGTCAGGTTTCTGGACAGTCCCCTACCAGAGAGGGGCAAGGAATGTAGCCACCCCTTTTATGGCAGGCCACAAACCTCCTCCAATGTCCTGGCTGAAATTATAGTATACTTTATAATTTTATTTAGTTATGTCCAGTAACCATAAACTTATAATCTATCACATTGTGAAACTATGACGATAAATTTGATACCAAAGATGGCCTGTCTATCATATAAAATGTCTTTAAAACGTAATATATTAAGACACTCCTGTTTGAATATAATGCAAAGTTACCTTTATTTGACCTCAGGCATAGAAGATACTGAATTCTGTCATTCTGTGTCAACAGCTTGGTCCATAAAGATCACTGTAGTGAGAAAACTGAATTGTCCTTTGTATGTTGGTTGTACCAGATGCAACTAATAAAAATTAGTCTTCCCAAAAGTTTGATTTATCTGTTGTAAAACAAAATTGTAAATAGCAAACATGGAAATTCAGGACACAGAAATTAACCCATAATAGCCTGAAATCATGAAGTTTTCATGACAAAGTTGTTTACAAATGTCATAGTTTAAAAGTGTCAATAAAGAAACAGTGCATTTGACCAACAGAAATATATATATATATTTTATCATTCTGAAAACAGTCTATGTTTAAATATTAACAATGTATATTAGCTACCATTTAAAAATGGTACCAATTTATGGCTGCATAAGAATACATATATTATAGTTCTTCCAAATCAATAGTAATTTTTATACAAACACAATCACTTTGAGAGACTTCAGCCTAACTCAAATATGAAAAATATATGTGTATGGAATAAAAGATTTGCACTAGATACAGAGTAAAAAGGGCAAAATCTGACAAGGTGATCTACAGCAGTGATGGCAACCCACAGACCAGTATTTTAGAAGCTTTAAAGGAATATTAAACACTTTGAGATATAAAACGATTAATCTTATCTATCTATCTATCTATCTATCTATCTATCTATCTATCTATCTATCTATCTATCTATCTATATATATATATATATATATATATATATATATATATATATATATATATATATATATACTTGTAGCAAGGATGTGCACTCTCACTTTTTCACAACTGCCAGGGTGCTAGTGAAAATTGACATGCAGGAACAAAAAACTTGCACTCACTGGTCTTTTTATATAATATTTACTTGACAAAAATGTGACGTTTCGAGGACAGTGGGCGCCATGTACTAAGCTTCGAAGTGACCGTCCGTCTGTATTTCCGCGTCAAAATTCGCTCACCGATCTGCTTCTCGTATGTATCAATCTGCGATCCTGCTCGAAAAACCACTATTTTTCATCAGCGATCGTAATTTTACTCAACTCATCGTTCCGAAGCCTTTTTCCACTTACTACATGTTCGATCGCACGTAAATTCACTGTAATCGGAAATTATGAAATGTTACAACTAATCCGCCCCGCTCAACTTTCACTGTAACTTCGCGTGATTTGCTTCGCGACCCATTTAGGTAGCGAATACAATAGAAAACTATAGGGGGTAATCAACTTGACGCCAGGTAGAAGTACTTAAGTGAAAGGACTAGACTACTATTGTAGCATTATTGGTTTTTGGATCAGTGAATGAAGATGGAGACAGTTTAATTAATTAAAAATTAATACAATCAATAAAATTACTTTTCTTTCAAAGTCTGTCAAATCTGCGAACATAAGGTTGTCCGCCTCCCAGTACCTCGGGCATATTGCTTTTCTTTGGCAATTTTGATTTAGTTTGACGCTTGATATCGTTGAACCTTTTTTTGCAGGACTCAATATCTTTTTTAGTGGGTCCTTGAGCACTCACTGCGTCACTAATTTTTCTCCCAAATAATCTTCTTACGAGCGCCTGGGGTTTGCTTGACTCGACTACACTAAATATTGTCATAATATTCGAAGTACTAGATCAACAAGTACAACATTCTGTTGATGCGAGAAGTAGGGTTGCGAGTCTTCTTAGAAGTAGCAGAATCTCCGGAGCAAGCCATCTTGTCAAAGTGAATACCGAAAAGTAAATAAACAATATTCTAAGATTTCTGGGAAAATGCACATTCTTATACATGTCAGCAGCCAGACGTTGCCGCTTGTCTGGCGATTATGACACCTAGATCATCACGTGGGTAAAGAACTAAACCAATCAGGTCGCAGACTGCTTCTTAACTTTGCTCTTTCGCGCCGAACGAAGCTTCAAAGTTATCAATAATCCGATTGTCTTCGACACACAATAGACGTGAAATTTTACGGCTTGGTTTTTAGTACATTCATGTAACGAAGTGCCATCCGCATGGTGCGAATGCCGGCGGGTTATTTCGATACGGTCTGTGCGAAAACATTGACGCCTTAGTACATGGCGCCCAGTGTATCCCCTTCTTCAGACAACACGTGAATCAAACCAACAGTGACTTTATACAGGGAGTGCAGAATTATTAGGCAAGTTGTATTTTTGAGGATTAATTTTATTATTGAACAACAACCATGTTCTCAATGAACCCAAAAAACTCATTAATATCAAAGCTGAATAGTTTTGGAAGTAGTTTTAGTTTGTTTTTTAGTTATAGCTATTTTAGGGGGATATCTGTGTGTGCAGGTGACTATTACTGTGCATAATATTAGGCAAACTTAAACAAAAAACAAATATATACCCATTTCAATTATTTATTTTTACCAGTGAAACCAATATAACATCTCAACATTCACAAAATATACATTTCTGACATTCAAAAACAAAACAAAAACAAATCAGTGACCAATATAGCCACCTTTCTTTGCAAGGACACTCAAAAGCCTGCCATCCATGGATTATGTCAGTGTTTTGACCTGTTCACCATCAACATTGCGTGTGCAGCAGCAACCACAGCCTCCCATACACTGTTCAGAGAGGTGTACTGTTTTCCCCTCCTTGTAAAATCCTCACATTTTGATGATGGACCACAGGTTCTCAATGGGGTTCAGATCAGGTGAACAAGGAGGCCATGTCATTAGATTTTCTTCTTTTATACCCCTTTCTTGCCAGCCACGCTGTGGAGTACTTGGACGCGTGTGATGGAGCATTGTCCTGCATGAAAATCATGTTTTTCTTGAAGGATGCAGACTTCTTCCTGTACCACTGCTTGAAGAAGGTGTCTTCAAGAAACTGGCAGTAGGACTGGGAGTTGAGCTTGACCTCCATCCTCAAACCCCGAAAAGGCCCCACAAGCTCATCTTTGATGATACCAGCCCAACCAGTACTCCACCTCCACCTTGCTGGCGTCTGAGTCGGACTGGAGGCTCTCTGCCCTTTACCCAATCCAGCCACGGGGCCCATCCATCTGGCCCATCAAGACTCACTCTCATTTCTTCAGTCCCATAAAACCTTAGAAAAATCAGTCTTGAGATATTTCTTGGCCCAGTCTTGACGTTTCAGCTTGTGTGTCCTTGTTCAGTGGGTGGTCGTCTTTCAGCCTTTCTTACCTTGGCCATGTCTCTGAGTATTGCACACCTTGTGCTTTTGGGCACTCCAGTGATGTTGCAGCTCTGAAATATGGCCAAACTGGTGGGCAGTGGCCATCTTGGCAGCTGCACGCTTGACTTTTCTCAGTTCATGAGGCAGTTATTTTTGGCGCCTTGGTTTTTCCACACGCTTCTTGCGACCCTGTTGACTATTTTGAATGAAACGCTTGATTGTTCGCATGATCACGCTTCAGAAGCTTTGCAATTTTAAGAGTGCTGCATCCCTCTGCAAGATATCTCTCACTATTTTTGACTTATTCTGAGCCTGTCAGGTCCTTCTTTGACCCATTTTGCCAAAGAAAGGAAGTTGCCTAATAATTATGCACACCTGATATAGGGTGTTGATGTCATTAGACCCACACCCCCTTCTCATTACAGAGATGCACATCACCTAATATGCTTAATTGGTAGTAGGCTTTGGAGCCTATACAGCTTGGAGTAAGACAACATGCATAAAGAGGATGATGTGGTCAAAATACTCATTTGCCTAATAATTCTGCACTCCCTGTACGCTTTAACAAACAATCCTCTCCCCCCCAATTAGAGCAAAAAACGCCAAACAAGTTGCTATGGTGACCTATGATTCACAGTATAAACATCATTGTGTTATTGCAATAATGCAAAGTTAAAATGAGCCATCCCGGCCCCTAAAAAAAAAGTGACTACCCAGGTGATATTTAAAAGAACTGTGATAGAAATGTCCACCAATGTGGAGCCCACACAGCCCAGAAACGGAATATTAAGACACCCTTAATGGTTAAATATGATACTTTCATCACCAACTGAAGCAACCCAGACATATCTATTTAAATGTAATTTCAGGAGAGGAGTATAAACTTACATAGTTGAGACATGTAGCCGATCGCTACAAATCCCCATCCTGGCATCAGTAAACAACGCTGCGGTAAGGAAACCGGAACAACACCAGCCGGTCACATGAGGGGCGGTGTGCCAATCACCAGAGTAGTATACTGTTGTTATGGTGATGGGATCGCACCGGGCCATACAGATAGTGACAAATACAGCCTGAAACTGTTAGGTAGCTAGAACAACCAAGTGGCTACAATAGGAGCAGGGATCGCACACTTGTATAACTCAAAACTGAAAGGCTATACGGAAAAACACCGTATTTATTATTTGAATTATAAAACTATTAGAATGTACAACTATATACAGATATCTGTTAGATTGTGGAATCCCCAAGCCATCACATACACTGAAGACAGGGACTAACATTCATATAGGGCATGAATCTGATCATAGCAAACTCTCATCCTGGCATCAATAGACAACTCTGTTGCGAGGAACCTGGACTGAGGTCACATGGAAGGCAATAGACCAATCACACGTATTGTGTATTGTTGTCATGGTGATCGTTTGCACCAGCCAAGCAAGACGTACATGGTAGCTCTAGTGCAGCCAAAACAAGCAAATAACAATTGCTACAAGTTGATATAATGCTAAAACAGTTATTTTACGCAGGGACCCCCCAGCCAATCAAACTAATTAGACATCCCAGAATCTAAGGTAAAGCACATAATCAACATTTCATTGATGGAATATGTTTAGTTATTATAGGGACCCCCACGCTACTATTAACCAATCGCCATAACGTTAACCAAATGTATTAATGGACCCGTGTCCCCAAACTACCAGCTCACACGGGAGATCGCCCAAAACATGTAAGAAGGGAGGAAGGGGGGAGGTGCCACATCTGGCAATCAATCACATACTTCCCAAAACGATTAAAGACAACTACAATGGGTATCAAAACCCTACTAATAGACCCAAACATCACTCCTACAAAGGAAAGAAGTAAAAAACATCCATCCTAGCACATGTTCCCACAAATGAATCTCTACTCCAGCGTAGGTACATATGATTCCCATTCAACCTCACTTTCATATCCAGAGGGAATGATGAAACCAGAAGTGTTGTTTTACAGATGGTACATAAGACAATTTGCTGATCGTTTGGAGTGGTACAGCAATTGAATTAGAATCATGGTTTGCAGATCTCAACTCCCTTGTGAATCCAGTAAAATTCAAGCTGAAACATGACCCCTTCTAATATTGAGTTCCTAGACCTAAACATCTTTAAAATGGAGCATGGCCAACTAGGAACGTACTTATTCAGAAAATTGACTGACAGAAATTCAATTCTACATGCCACTAGCAACCCACCCAACAGCACTACTTAAGGCAATCCCGAAAGCTCAACTATGTCGGGGCAGTTAGGAACAACAGTGATGTGGCCAGAAGAGATCAACAACTAAGTGAAATGAAGCAACGTTTCATACAAAGAGGATACAATCCCCATTTGATTGAGCAGAGCAGAGTGACAGCTGAAAATGAGACAACGGCATTAACTACATCTAGGAACACAAGACGAGCATAGAATGACTTTCACAACCATTTACAGTCCTTCAACGAGATCATTGGGAAAGTCATTAAGAGAACATTGGTACATTGTGCAAGGTGACCCCAGACTCCCATTTAATAGTTGGCAACACCCCAGAGTGGGATTTAAACGTGATAAGAATTTGAAAGATCTTCTTATGCTGACTGACCCAATCCATTGCTACACACGGGGACTTGGTTGTCACACAAAAGAAACCGGGTTGTTATAGGTGTTTGGGGTGCACCACCTGCAATTCTATGATTCCTGGGGCCACCTTTGACCATCCTCATCGCAATCAGCGATACAAGATCAGGCATGTTCTTACTTGCACTACCCACACACGTGGTCTACCTATTGAATTGCAGCTGTGGTCGATACTATGTGGGTAAAAACCACGGATGATGCCAGAACTCGTCATCGCCAACCACAGGTCGTCCATTAGGAACATCTCTCAAAAAGGGATCCAGCGACCAGCCTGTAGCCCGGGCACTTTGTGGAAAAAGGGACATGGACTCCACGACTTGAGATTTCACACTGATAGATCACGTCCCCCCCACTTAGGCGGGGGGGGGGGGGTGGGTGATAGAGATACACTCCTTTTACAGATTGAAGCTAAGTGGATCTTTTGGCTGAACACCTTGCAACCCCATGGACTGAACACTATGTTTGACTGCATTGCTTTTTATAGTCTGGTGTCCAGGTTGGCAGGTACTGCCTGTGATGTGCCAATATCACTGAACCCATTGGGTTTGACCAGGAGAGTCCATGTATTATTCAATTGTTAGAAAAATAATTTCTTACTATCTGTTTACTGGTGTATTTAGTCCCCTTTACTCACTTTATTCTCTATTGGTGGCCGGTGGTATTTGCTATCTTTAAGCACATATGTGTCTATGAATGATTTCATCATTCCCTCTGGATATGAAAGTGAGGTTGAATGGGAATCATATGTACCTACGCTGGAGTAGAGATTCATTTGTGGGAACATGTGCTAGGATGGATGTTTTTTACTTCTTTCCTTTGTAGGAGTGATGTTGGGTCTATTAGTAGGGTTTTTGATTCCCATTGTAGTTGTCTTTAATCGTTGTTGGCAAGTATGTGATTGATTGCCAGATGGTGGCACCTCCCTTCCTCCCTTCTTAACATGTTTGGGTGATCTCCGTGTGAGCTGGTAGTTTGGGGACACGGTCCCTTAATACATTTGGTTAACGTATATGGCGATTGGTTAATAGTAGCGGTGGGGTCCCTATAATAACTAAACATATTCCATCAATGAAATGTTGATTATGTGCTTTACCTTAGATTCTGGATGTCTAATTAGTTTTGATTGGACTGGGGGTCCCCTGCGTAAAATAACTGTTTTTAGCATTATATCAACTTGTAGCAATTGTTATTTGCTTGTTTTGGCTGCACCCTAGAGCTACATGTACGTCTTGCTTGGCCTGGTAGAGCGAACGATCACCATGACAACAATACACAATACGTGTTATTGGTCTATTGCCTCCCATGTGACCTCAGTCCAGGTTCCTCGCAACAGAGTTGTCTATTGATGCCAGGATGAGAGTTTGCTATGATCGATTCATGCCCCTATATGATGTTAGTCCCTGTCTCAGTGTATGTGATGGCTTGGGGATTCCCCAATCTAACAGATATCTGTATAAGTTGTACATTCTTATAGTTTTATAATTCAATAATAAATACGGGTGTTTTCCGCTATAGCCTTTCAGTTTTGAGTTATACAAGTGTGCGATCCCCGCTCCTATTGTAGCCACATTGGTTGTTCTAGCTACTCCCTCGAACAGTTCAGGCTGTATCTTGTCACTATCTGTATGGCCGGTGCGATCCATCACCATAACAACAGTATACAACTCTGGTGATTGGCACACCGCCCCTCATGTGACCGGCTGCTGTTGTTCGGGTTCCTTACCGCTGCGTTGTTTACTGATGCCAGGATGGGGATTTGCAGCGATCGGCTACATGTCTCAACTATGTAAGTTCATACTCCTCTCCTGAAATTACATTTAAATAGATATGTCTGTGTTTGCTTCGGTTGGTGATGAAAGTATCATATTTAACCATTAAGGGTGTCTTAATATTCCGTTTCTGGGCTGTGTGGGCTCCACATTGGTGGACATTTCTATCAAAGTTCTTTTAAAATATCACCTGGGTAGTCACCTTTTTGTTTAGGGGCCGGGATGACTCATTTTAACTTTGCATTAATTGCAAATAACACAATGATGTTTATACTGTGACTCATAGGTCACCATAGCAACTTGTTTGGTGTTTTTTTGCTCTAATTGGGGGGAGGGGATTGTTGTTAAAGTGTAGAAAGTCACTTGTTTGATTCACGTGTTGTCTGAAGAGAGGGATACACTGTCCTCGAAACGTCACATTTTTGTCAAGTAAATATTATATAAAAAGGACCAGTGAGTGCAAGTTTTTTGTTCCTGTATATATATATATATATATATATATATATATATATATATATATATATATATATATATAGTTATTATTATTTTTTTCATTATTTAATTTGTCCCCTTTTCCCTGTAAGTCCATTCTGAAATTGTGAACTTTTCAGTTCCTGTTAGAAATGGAAATGCAGAACACAGTTATATTCCACACAGCCATTGGCTGCACACTCTAGTGACCAATTTATAATTGTTCCTAATTGGTGACAGCAGCTCCCATTGTTTTATAGACTACTACTACTTTACACTTATTTTGTCCAATATTTAAACAGTTAATGAAACTTTAAAAACTACATCTACATATTATTCTTAGACTAATGTGTTCTTTGAATGCACCATTCTATCTAATATTTATTTATTTTTTAATGTCCCTGTAAGGGCTTCATACCATAATAGTTGAAATTACATGCTCTATCACAATACAATAAACTCTGTTTTCTATTAGGATAATTCAATTTATAGAGCCACAAATGGAGTTACACAAATATATATCTCATATGTATGGACTACAATTTGTCCCTAAAAATGACAATGTGTCATTATTTAAATAGGTCGAATTAAAAAAGGTGTATCCCAAGGGAGGAACGCACTAAGTTAACACAATTAATACAGCTTCTCTTGAGAAAGTAAAGAGAATTCTTTTCCAGAAATTTTACTTAATAATCCTATAAGGAGGACTTGTGGGATCTTGTTGGTAGGTTAGAGAAGTACCATGTACTGAGCAAGTTAGTTACCCAGATGGTGTGGTTTCACCGTTTTAACAATTATATAGCCCTGATAATATATAACAGTGCAATATCTATATTTGTTTAGAACCACTATATTCCCGCTATTAGAGCAATACAGGTATTATCGATCTTAAATTTAAGCCTTTGACAAAGCAGTTGGTCAAACGCGCGTCAGGCGTTCGCACTGCTTCCTTTGAGATATTGGCTAATAGAAAACTTTATGGGGACCCAGTAATAACTTGTTGGCCTTAATTGGCACCCTTTTTTAACTTGTGGGCTAAAGTTTAAGATCGCGCGTTTCACCAACTGCTATCAGGGCTATATAATTGTTAAAACGGTGAAACCACACCATCTGGGTAACTAACTTGCTCAGTACATGGTACTTCTCTAACCTACCAACAAGATCCAACAAGTCCTCCTTATAGGATTATTAAGTAAAATTTCTGGAAAATAATTTTCTTTACTTTCTCAAGAGAAGCTATATTAATGTGTTAACTATAGTGCGTTCCTCCCTTGGGACACACCTTTTTTAATTAGCCCTATTTAAATAATGACACTTTATTGTCATCTTCTTTCATGAAATTAGCAAGAGTCCATGAGCTAGTGACGTATGGGATATACATTCCTACCAGGAGGGGCAAAGTTTCCCAAACCTCAAAATGCCTATAAATACACCCCTCACCACACCCACAATTCAGTTTTACAAACTTTGCCTCCTATGGAGGTGGTGAAGTAAGTTTGTGCTAGATTCTACGTTGATATGCGCTCCGCAGCAAGTTGAAGCCTGGTTTTCCTCTCAGCGTGCAGTGAATGTCAGAGGATGTGAGGAGAGTATTGCCTATTTGAATGCAGTGATCTCCTTCTACGGAGGTACTATTTCATAGGTTCTCTGTTATCGGTCGTAGAGATTCATCTCTTACCTCCCTTTTCAGATCGACGATATACTCTTATTTCTATACCATTACCTCTGCTGATTTTCGTTTTCAGTACTGGTTTGGCTTTCTACAAACATGTAGATGAGTGTCCTGGGGTAAGTAAATCTTATTTTCTGTGACACTCTAAGCTATGGTTGGGCACTTTATTTATAAAGTTCTAAATATATGTATTCAAACATTTATTTGCCTTGGACTCAGGATGTTCAAACATTCCTTATTTTCAGATTGTCAGTTTCATATTTGGGATAATGCATTTGAATCAATTTTTTTCTTACCTTAAATTTGGACTCTTTTTTCCCTGTGGGCTGTTAGGCTCGCGGGGGGGGCTGAAAAATGCTTCATTTTATTGCGTCATTCTTGGCGCGGACTTTTTTTGGCGCAAAAAAATCTTTTCTGTTTCCGGCGTCATACGTGTCGCCGGAAGTTGCGTCATTTTTTGACGTCCTTTTGCGCCAAAAATGTCGGCGTTCCGGTTGTGGCGTCATTTTTTGCCGCCAAAAAGCATTTAGGTGCCAAATAATGTGGGCGTCTCATTTGGCGCCAAAAAATATGGGCGTCGCTTTTGTCTCCACATTATTTCAGTCCTCATTTTTTCTTTGCTTCTGGTTACTAGAAGCTTGTTTATTGGCATTTTTTTTCCCATTCCTGAAACTGTCATTTAAGGAATTTGATCAATTTTGCTTTATATTTTGTTTTTTCTCTTACATATTGCAAGATGTCTCACGTTGCATCTGAGTCAGAAGATACTTCAGGAAAATTGCTGTCTAGTGCTGGAACTACCAAAGCTAAGTGTATCTGCTGTAAACCTTTTGGTAGCTATTCCTCCGGCTGTTGTTTGTATTAATTGTCATGACAAACTTGTTAAAGCAGATAATATTTTCCTTTAGTAATGTACCATTGCCTGTTTGCAGTTCCTTCAACATCTAAGGTGCAGAATGTTCCTGATAACATAAGAGATTTTGTTTCTGAATCCATCAAGAAGGCTATGTCTGTTATTTCTCCTTCTAGTAAACATAAAAAATCTTTTAAACTTCTCTCTCTACAGATGAATTTTTTAAATGAACATCATCATTCTGATTCTGATGACTCTTCTGGTTCAGAGGATTCTGTCTCAGAGATTGATGCTGATAAATCTTCATATTTATTTAAAATGGAATTTATTCGTTCTTTACTTAAAGAACGAATAATTGCTTTAGAAATAGAGGATTCTGGTCCTCTTGTTACTAATTTCTAAACGTTTAGATAAGGTATTTAAATCTCCTGTGGTCTATTCCAGAGTTTTTCCTGTTCCTAATGCTATTTCTGAAGTAAATTCTCCAGAGAATGGGATAAATTGGGTAATTCATTTACTCCTTCTCAACGTTTTTAAGCAATTATATCCTGTGCCGTCTGACAGATTAGAATTTTGGGACAAAATCCCTAAAGTCGATGGGGGCTATTTCTACCCTTGCTAAACGTACTACTATTCCTACGTCGGATGGTACTTCGTTTAAAGATCCTTTAGATAGGAAAATTGAATCCTTTCTTAGAAAGCTTATCTGTGTTCAGGTAATCTTCTTAGACCTGCTATATCATTGGCTGATGTTGCTGCAGCTTCAACTTTTTGGTTGGAGACTTTAGCGCAACAAGTAACAGATCATGATTCTCATAATATTATTCTTCTTCTTCAGCATGCTAATAATTTTATCTGTGATGCCATCTTTGATATTATCAGAGTTGATGTCAGGTTTATGTCTCTAGCTATTCTAGCTAGAAGAGCTTTATGGCTTAAAACTTGGAATGCTGATATGGCTTCTAAATCAACTCTACTTTCTATTTCTTTCCAGGGTAACAAATTATTCTGGTTCTCGTTGGATTCTATTATCTCAACTGTTACTGGTGGGAAAGGAACTTTTTTAACACAGGATAAAAAATCTGAGGGTTAAAAAACAGGGCTAATAATCGTTTTCGTTCCTTTCGTTTCAACAAAGAACAAAAGCCTGATCCTTCATCCTCAGGAGCAGTTTCAGTTTTGGAAACCATCTCCAGTCTGGAATAAATCCAAGCCTTCTAGAAAGGCAAAGCCTGCTTCTAAGTCCACATGAAGGTGCGGCCCTCATTCCAGCTCAGATGGTAGGGGGCAGGTTACGTTTTTTTTTCAAGAAATTTGGATCAATTCTGTTCACAATCTTTGGATTCAGAACATTGTTTCAGAAGGGTACAGAATTGGTTTCAAGATGAGACCTCCTGCAAGAGATTTTTTCTTTCCCGTGTCCAGTAAATCCAGTGAAAGCTCAAGCATTTCTGAATTGTGTTTCAGATCTAGAGTTGGCTGGAGTAATTATGCCAGTTCCAGTTCCGGAACAGGGGATGGGGTTTTATTCAAATCTCTTCATTGTACCAAAGAAGGAGAATTCCTTCAGACCAGTTCTGGATCTAAAAATATTGAATCGTTATGTAAGGATACCAACATTCAAAATGGTAACTGTAAGGACTATCTTGCCTTTTGTTCAGCAAGGGCATTATATGTCCACAATAGATTTACAGGATGCATATCTGCATATTCCGATTCATCCAGATCATTATCAGTTCCTGAGATTCTCTTTTCTGGACAAGCATTACCAGTTTGTGGCTCTGCCGTTTGGCCTAGCTACAGCTCCAAGAATTTTTACAAAGATTCTCGGTGCCCTTCTGTCTGTAATCAGAGAACAGGGTATTGTGGTATTTCCTTATTAGGACGATATCTTGGTACTTGCTCAGTCTTTACATTTAGCAGAATCTCATACGAATCGACTTGTGTTGTTTCTTCAAGATCATGGTTGGAGGATCAATTCACCAAAAAGTTCATTGATTCCTCAGACAAGGGTAACCTTTCTGGGTTTCCAGATAGATTCAGTGTCCATGACTCTGTCTTTAACAGACAAGAGACGTCTAAAATTGATTTCGGCTTGTCGAAACCTTCAGTCACAATCATTCCTTCGGTAGCCTTATGCATGGAAATTCTAGGTCTTATGACTGCTGCATCGGACGCGATCCCCTTTGCTCGTTTTTCACATGCGACCTCTTCAGCTCTGTATGCTGAATCAATGGTGCAAGGATTACACAAAGATATCTCAATTCATATCTTTAAAACCGATTGTACGACACTCTCTAACGTGGTGGACAGATCACCATCGTTTGATTCAGGGGGCTTCTTTTGTGCTTCCGACCTGGACTGTAATTTCAACAGATGCAAGTCTCACAGGTTGGGGAGCTGTGTGGGGATCTGACAGCACAAGGAGTTTGGGAATCTCAGGAGGTGAGATTACCGATCAATATTTTGGAACTCCGTGCAATTTTCAGAGCTCTTCAGTTTTGGCCTCTTCTGAAGAGAGAATTGTTCATTTGTTTTCAGACAGACAATGTCACTACTGTGGCATACATCAATCATCAAGGAGGGACTCACAGTCCTCTGGCTATGAAAGAAGTATCTCGAATTCTGGTTTGGGCGGAATCCAGCTCCTGTCAATATCTGCGGTTCATATCCCAGGTATAGACAATTGGGAAGCGGATTATCTCAGTCGCCAAACGTTGCATCCGGGCGAATGGTCTCTTCACCCAGAGGTATTTCTTCAGATTGTTTAAATGTGGGAGCTTCCAGAAATAGATCTGATGGCGTCTCATCCTAAACAAGAAACTTCCCAGGTATCTGTCAGATCCCGGGATCCTCAGGCGGAAGCAGTGGATGCATTATCACTTCCTTGGAAGTATCATCCTGCTTATATCTTTCCGCCTCTAGTTCTTCTTCCAAGAGTAATCTCCAAGATTCTGAAGGAATGCTCGTTTGTTCTGCTGGTAGCTCCGGCATGGCCTCACAGGTTTTGGTATGCGGATCTTGTCCGGATGGCCTCTTGCCATCCGTGGACTCTTCCGCTACGACCAGACCTTCTGTCGCAAGGTCCTTTTTTCCATCAGGATCTCAAATCCTTAAATTTAAAGGTATGGAGATTGAACGCTTGATTCTTGGTCAAAGAGGTTTCTCTGACTCTGTGATTAATACTATGTTACAGGCTCGTAAATCTGTATCCAGAGAGATATATTATAGAGTCTGGAAGACTTATATTTCTTGGTGTCTTTCTCATCATTTTTCTTGGCATTCTTTTAGAATTCCGAGAATTTTACAGTTTCTTCAGGAATGGTTTAGATAAAGGTTTATCCGCAAGTTCTTTGAAAGGACAAATCTCTGCTCTTTCTGTTCTTTTTCACAGAAAGATTGCTAATCTTCCTGATATTCATTGTTTTTGTACAAGCTTTGGTTCGTATACAACCTGTCATTAAGTCAATTTCTCCTCCTTGGAGTTTGAATTTGGT
The DNA here is from genome assembly GCF_027579735.1 of Bombina bombina. NCBI lineage: Eukaryota > Metazoa > Chordata > Amphibia > Anura > Bombinatoridae > Bombina > Bombina bombina. The sequence goes on along the minus strand of NC_069507.1, from coordinate 55,597,592 downwards.
TCTGGGGGCTCTTCAAGCTCCTCCGTTTGAACCTATGCATTCATTGGACATTAAATTACTTTCTTGGAAAGTTTTGTTCCTTTTGGCAATCTCTTCTGCCAGAAGAGTTTCTGAATTATCTGCTCTTTCTTGTGAGTCTCCTTTTCTGATTTTTCATCAGGATAAGGCAGTGTTGCGAACTTCTTTTGAATTTTTACCTAAAGTTGTGAATTCTAACAACATTAGTAGAGAAATTGTGGTTCCTTCATTATGTCCTAATCCTAAGAATTCTAAGGAGAAATCATTGCATTATTTGGATGTTGTTAGAGCTTTGAAATATTATGTTGAAGCTACTAAGTCTTTCCGAAAGACTTCTAGTTTATTTGTTATCTTTTCCGGTTCTAGAAAAGGCCAGAAAGCTTCTGCCATTTCTTTGGCATCTTGGTTGAAATCTTTAATTCATCTTGCCTATGTTGAGTCGGGTAAAACTCCGCCTCAAAAGATTACAGCTCATTCTACTAGGTCAGTTTCTACTTCCTGGGCGTTTAGGAATGAAGCTTCGATTGATCAGATTTGCAAAGCAGCAACTTGGTCCTCTTTGCATACTTTTACTAAATTCTACCATTTTGATGTATTTTCTTCTTCTGAAGCAGTTTTTGGTAGAAAAGTACTTCAGGCAGCGGTTTCAGTTTGAATCTTCTGCTTATGTTTTTCATTAAACATTATTTTGGGTGTGGATTATTTTCAGCAGGAATTGGCTGTCTTTATTTTTATCCCTCCCTCTCTAGTGACTCTTGCGTGGAAAGATCCACATCTTGGGTAATCATTATCCCATACGTCACTAGCTCATGGACTCTTGCTAATTACATGAAAGAAAACATAATTTATGTAAGAACTTACCTGATAAATTCATTTCTTTCATATTAGCAGAGTCCATGAGGCCCGCCCTTTTTTTGGGGTGGTTATGATTTTTGTATAAAGCACAATTATTCCAATTCCTTATTTTATATGCTTTCGCACTTTTTTTATCACCCCACTTCTTGGCTATTCGTTAAACTGAATTGTGGGTGTGGTGAGGGGTGTATTTATAGGCATTTTGAGGTTTGGGAAACTTTGCCCCTCCTGGTAGGAATGTATATCCCATACGTCACTAGCTCATGGACTCTTGCTAATATGAAAGAAATGAATTTATCAGGTAAGTTCTTACATAAATTATGTTTTTTAGGGACAAATTGTAGTCCATACATATGAGATATATATTTGTGTAACTCCTATTTATTATCCTAATAGAAAATGGAGTTTATGTATTGTGATACATGATGTTTCCACGTAAAACACCTACACTATTCATCTGATTACATAGAAGCAGGAATATACCACTTACCCAATGAATGGTTGTTACATTTATTTACTACAAATTATACCCTATTTTAATGCTACACACACCCTTTTATCTTTTATCTGTATGAATTAATAAAAGTTATATTTTAATGATTAATCTTCTTTGTGCTAGCCTAGTATATGCTAATTTTAGGCTCTCAATCCCAAGTGTGCCATATGATACCTCTATTTTCCCTCTCCTATTATTTATATTCATAACCAGTATCCAGGCACTGCCCTGCAGAAATACACAGGCTTATCCTGCAGGGATATTTTGAGAGCCTTATTTTGCTCCCATTACCAATTCCCTCCTATAAGGGGAATTACTTTCTTTAAATTTGTACAGTTGTTATCTTTTAGAGAAGCATTTATGGTGTGTCGCTTGTTTAGTATCTTTTATTTTCTTCTTTCAGCTTTCTTTATTTTTCCTGCAACATTATGATACCACTGTTTTATATATGCTTTGCTTTTAAATGCCCTTTAAGGAACAGTGAACAAGAAAAGAAAGATAATCCCTTAATTACCCATTCCCCAGTTTTGCATAATCAACACAGTTATATTAATACACGTTTTACCTCTGTGATTACCTTGTTTTTAAGCTTCTGCTGACTGACCCCTTATTTCAGTTCTTTTGACAGACATGCATTTTAGCCAATCAGTGCTCACTCCTAGGTCACTTCACGTGCATGAGCTCAATGTTATCTATATGAAACACATGAACTAATGCCCTCTAGTGGTCAAAATGCATTCAGATTATAGGCAGTCTTCAAGGTCTAAGAAATTAGCATATGAACTTCCTAGGTTTGGCTTTCAACTAAGAATTTCAAGAGAACAAAGCAAAATTGGTGATAAAAGTAAATTGGGAAGTTGTTTAAAATTACATTCCTTATTTAAATCTTGAAAGTTTTTTTGGACTTGACTATCCCTTTAATGTAAAATGTTTTGTAAACAAACTTGCTATATACTTTCATTACTAATTTTACCCCCTTTTCATGTAATTTAGCTCTGAAAAATATAGATTTTTTAAATTCTTATAATTGAAAAGACACACTTCTGACTTATCAAGGCTAACCCTGCTGCATATCTATCACTAACTGGTTTTAACAAATAACAACTGCAAAGAGTGCACTTTATACTAACATAATGATGGGATTGGATCCTCCAAATATGTCAAATGTGTGGTTGACTTTGGTTTCTGGAAAACAAATGCATCAAACAAGATATTAATTTGTCCGATATGTTAATCTATAGCAAGGCAACAGAAATGTGTGTAATTATCAAAACCTCACTATCATACAAAACCCACATAGCCATAAATTTATCTTTTTTGCCCCTGTTACAGAGGATGAAGTTTCTGCCCTTATATTATTCTCTCACCTCACTACCTGTCCCCTCGACCTTATCCTCTCACAGCTACTCGCCTCCCTCTCTTCTACCCTTACCCCTATACTCACACACATCTTCAACCTCTCCCTCGGCACTGGTATATTTCCCTCATCTCTAAAACATGCACTGGTCACACCTATCCTCAAAAAACCTTCTCTCGACCCAACCTCCCCATCCAACTACCGCCCTATTTCCCTACTCCCTCTTGCCTCAAAGCTTCTCGAAAAGCTAGTATATGTACTTCTATCCCATTTCCTTACACTAAACTCCCTCCTTGACCCACTGCAATCTGGATTTCGCCCCCACCACTCCACAGAGACAGCAATTGTTAAGGTTACCAACGACATACTTACAGCAAAATCCAAACGCCACTTCTCTCTGTTTATCCTCCTTGATCTGTCTGCAGCCTTTGATACTGTTGACCACCCTCTTTTGCTCCGAACCCTCCAATCCTTCGGCATTTGCGACACAGCTCTCTCATGGTTCTCTTCTTATCTATCTAACCATACTTTTAGTGTAGCCTTCTCTGGGGCATCCTCTGCCCCGTTACCACTTTCTGTTGAGGTACCGCAATGCTCTGTCCTTGGTCCCCTTCTCTTATCAATCTACACATCATCTTTAGGTTCCTTAAAAAAGTCCCATGGGTTTCAATACCATTTGTATGCCGATGACACCCAAATCTACCTCTCTGCACCAGACCTATCTTCTTCCTTGCAAACCCGTGTCACTAACTGTCTTTCTCATATCTCGTCTTGGATGTCCTCTCACTACCTTAAACTAAATCTCTCTAAAACTGATCTCCTTATTTTCCCCCCTTCTTCAAGGGGGGAATCGCATAAGAGCTGATTACAACAGTACAACTGTCTGCAGGGACCTCTACCCATTCGACCACCTATAAATGTTACCTTGTATACCGCCTATGTTTATAGTGCTATGGAATCTGTTGGCGCTCTACAAATACCTAATAATAATAATTATAAGCTGGTTACTGTTCCTTTAACACTAATGGTCCTAGGAAGCGAGATCATACAAGTAGGGAGGTAATATTACAATATTATTTTTTATAAAAACTATATTACTGTATGCTATAGCTCACCTTGCTCCTAATTATTAATGTAGTTTAAAGTCATCATTTACCAATCTTGATCTGTTCTCTTTTTTAACTAGCTTTTCTTGCAGGCTGGAAGAAAACGTTGTGTTTATGCACATCTGGAATTGTTTATCCAGGAGAGGCAATGATTTAAGAAACAAACTATGCACAGATTAGCATATAACAATGTAAGGATAACAGGGGGACCAAAGGGGGAGGGTGCATGTCAGCAATTTGTTATATACAAGAGGGGCATAGGCTAATTTAAAGAGACAAAAGGGGCAGTCAAGTCAAAATTAAACTTTCATGATTCAGATAAAGGATGTAGGTTTAAACAACTTTCCAATTTCCTTCTATTATCAAATTTGCCTTGTTATCTTGGTATTCTTTGTTAAAAAGTAACTCTAGGTAGGGTCAGGAGTGTGCACGTGTCTTTAGTACTCTATGGCTTCAGTTTTTTGCAGCATTGTATGTAGCAGTGCTATAAATTGTTGCAATAATGCCTGCTAGAGAGTCCTAAAGAGACATGCACACTCCTGAGCTCATATGAACGTACCTAGACTTACTTTTTCACAAAGGATACCAAGACAACAAAGCAAATTTTATAATGGAAGTAAATTGGAAAGTTGTTTAAATTGTATGATCTATCTAAACCATAAAAGGTTTATTTTGACTTTACTGTCCCTTTAAAGTCAAAACTCCACTTTTAAGCTTTGACTTTTTAATTTAGTTCTATTATCAATTGTATTTCTTTTTCTTTGTATGCACATACCTTGGTAGGCTCAGGAGAAATGCACTACTGGGAGATAGATGCTGATTGGTGTTTTGAGAGACTTACCTGGGCACACTAGGGGCGCGATCCGATATCGATCGCAGTTTGCGGCGCAAGCGAGGAGACCGGCGTCGCCCGCAGTTTCAGCTCGCAACTCGAGCCATCCCATATAAGTCGCCGTCAGATGCTAACGTGCCGTAAGTCTCACAAACCAGCGATGTCCAGAAATCTGCGTAAGTACAAATTTCTGGCGTCGCCAGTGACTTGCGGCACGTTAGAATCTGCCGGCGCCTATAAAACCTGACTAAAGTCTAAAACACCCGCACTGTCTAACACGCCTCCCTAACATAGCCCGCACTGTCTAACACGCCTCCCCTAACATAGCCCGCACTGTCTAACACGCCTCCCTAACATAGCCCGCACTGTCTAACACGCCTCCCTAACATAGCCCGCACTGTCTAACCCTCTATCCGCTATCCCCCCTCACTAGCCTAACAATAAAAAAGCTATTAACCCCTAAACCGCCGCTCCCGTACCCCGCCGCAACCTAATAAAGTTATTAACCCCTAAACCGCCGCTCCCGTACCGTGCCGCCAGCTATATTATATCTATAACCCCCTAAAGTGAGCCCCTAACACCGCCGCCATCTATATTAAAATTATTAACCCCTAATGTAAGCCCCTTACACCGCCGCCATCTCTATTAAAATGATTAACCCCTAATTTAATCTACCTACCCCTGCCGCCAGCTATATTATCTATATTAACCCTAAAGTATATTATAGTTAATATAGTTATTACATTATATATATTAACTATATTAACCCTAATTATATTAGGGTTAATATAGTTACTATAGTATTTATATTAACTATATTAACTCTATCTAACCCTAACACCCCTAACTATATTTATATTAAATTAATCTAATTCATTTATAAACTAAAATATTCCTATTTAAATCTAAATACTTACCTATAAAATAAACCCTAAGATAGCTACAATATAATTAATAATTACATTGTAGCTATGTTAGGGTTAATATTTATTTTACAGGTAAATAGTTAATTATTTTAACTAGGTATAATAGATATTAAATAGTTATTAACTATTTAATATCTACCTAGTTAAAATAATTACCCAATTACCTGTAAAATAAATACACCTACACTATCAATAAATGTAATAAACTACAAACATCTATCTAAAAATACAATTAAATTAACTAAACTAAATTACAAAAAAAAACAAACACTAAATTACAAAAAATAAAAAAAAGATTAAAAGATTTTTAAGCTAATTACACCTATTCTAAGCCCCCTAATAAAATAATAAACCCCCAAAATAACAAAAAATTCCCTGCCCTATTCTAAATTAAACAAATTTCAAAGCTCTTTACCTTACCAGCCCTTAAAAGGGCCTTTTGTGGGGCATGCCCCAAAGAATTCAGCTCTTTTGCATTCAATAAATACAACCCCCCCCCCCCATTACAACCCACCACCCCACATACCCCTATTCTAAACCCACCCAAACCCCCCTTAAAAAATCCTAACACTACCCCCCTGAAGATCTCCCTACCTTGTCTTCACCACACCGGGCCGAACTCCTGATCCGATCCGGGCGATGTCATCCTCCAAGCGGCAAAGAAGAAATCTTCCTCCGGCAATGTCATCCTCCAAGCGGCAAAGAAGAAATCTTCCTCCGGCGACGTCTTCCTCCAAGCGGCAGCAAAGTCTTCATTCTTCCGGCGGCATCTTCAATCTTCTTTCTTCGCTCCGCCGCCGCGGAGCATCCATCCCGGCCGACTGCTAAACTTGGAATGAGGTACCTTTAAATGACGTCATCCAAGATGGCGTCCGCCGAATTCCGATTGGCTGATAGGATTCTATCAGCCAATCGGAATTAAGTTAAAAAAATCTGATTGGCTGATTGAATCAGCCAATCAGATTCAAGTTCAATCCGATTGGCTGATCCAATCAGCCAATCAGATTGAGCTCGCATTCTATTGGCTGATCGGAACAGCCAATAGAATGCGAGCTCAATCTGATTGGCTGATTGGATCAGCCAATCGGATTGAACTTGAATCTGATTGGCTGATTCAATCAGCCAATCAGATTTTTTTAACTTAATTCCGATTGGCTGATAGAATCCTATCAGCCAATCGGAATTCGGCGGACGCCATCTTGGATGACGTCATTTAAAGGTACCTCATTCCAAGTTTAGCAGTCGGCCGGGATGGATGCTCCGCGGCGGCGGAGCGAAGAAAGAAGATTGAAGATGCCGCCGGAAGAATGAAGACTTTGCTGCCGCTTGGAGGAAGACGTCGCCGGAGGAAGATTTCTTCTTTGCCGCTTGGAGGATGACATCGCCGGAGGAAGATTTCTTCTTTGCCGCTTGGAGGATGACATCGCCCGGATCGGATCAGGAGTTCGGCCCGGTGTGGTGAAGACAAGGTAGGGAGATCTTCAGGGGGGTAGTGTTAGGATTTTTAAGGGGGGTTTGGGTGGGTTTAGAATAGGGGTATGTGGGTGGTGGGTTGTAATGGGGGGGGGGATTGTATTTATTGAATGCAAAAGAGCTGAATTCTTTGGGGCATGCCCCACAAAAGGCCCTTTTAAGGGCTGGTAAGGTAAAGAGCTTTGAAATTTGTTTAATTTAGAATAGGGCAGGGAATTTTTGTTATTTTGGGGGTTTATTATTTTATTAGGGGGCTTAGAATAGGTGTAATTAGCTTAAAAATCTTTTAATCTTTTTTTTATTTTTTGTAATTTAGTGTTTGTTTTTTTTTGTAATTTAGTTTAGTTAATTTAATTGTATTTTTAGATAGATGTTTGTAGTTTATTACATTTATTGATAGTGTAGGTGTATTTATTTTACAGGTAATTGGGTAATTATTTTAACTAGGTAGATATTAAATAGTTAATAACTATTTAATATCTATTATACCTAGTTAAAATAATTAATTATTTACCTGTAAAATAAATATTAACCCTAACATAGCTACAATGTAATTATTAATTATATTGTAGCTATCTTAGGGTTTATTTTATAGGTAAGTATTTAGATTTAAATAGGAATATTTTAGTTTATAAATTAATTAGATTAATTTAATATAAATATAGTTAGGGGTGTTAGGGTTAGATAGAGTTAATATAGTTAATATAAATACTATAGTAACTATATTAACTATATTAACCCTAATATAATTAGGGTTAATATAGTTAATATATATAATGTAATAACTATATTAACTATAATATACTTAGGGTTAATATAGATAACATAGCTGGCGGCGGGGTAGGTAGATTAAATTAGGGGTTAATAATTTTTATATAGGTGGCGGCGGTGTAAGGGGTCAGATTACGGGATAGATAAGGTAGATGGCGGCGGTTTTAGGGGCTCACAGTAGGGGGTTAGTTTATGTAGATGGCGGCGGGGTCGGGGAGCGGCGTTTTAGGGGGTAATAACTTTATTAGGGATTTCGGGGGGGGGGATCGCGGTTGACAGGGAGATAGACATTGCGCATGCGTTAGGTGTTAGGTTTATTTTAGAAGATCGCGGTTGACAGGGAGATAGACATTGCGCATGCGTTAGGTGTTAGGTTTATTTTAGCAGATCGCGGTTGACAGGGAGATAGACATTGCGCATGCGTTAGGTGTTAGGTTTATTTTAGCAGCTAGTTTAGGGAGTTACGGGGCTCCAATAGTCAGCGTAAGGCTTCTTACGGCTGCTTTTTGTGGTGAGGTGAAAATGGAGTAAGTTTTCTCCATTTTCGCCACGTAAGTCCTTACGCTGCATATTGGATACCAAACTGCGCGGGTTTGGTATACCTGCCTATGGCCCAAAAAAACTGCGGGCGACGGCAGAAATATACGGGCGTAACTTCTAGCTTACGCCGTATATAGGATACCAAATCCGCGCAATTATTGGCGTCGCCGGCTTTTGCGGGCGACGCTTTATATCGGATCGACCCCTAGCTGTCTAGCTAAGAAGAGGTCTGGCGTTAGTTTGGTCAGTGTTGTGGGGGGCGCATTATTACTGCCTTGAAGCCTGAGAAGAGTTTTGGGGTTAGAGCAGCCTGGACTATGAAGTGCGCTATTAAAGATCAGATGGCTGAAGAGAGGGTTGAGGTTAGCCCTGTCTTGGGTGTGCTAAGTAACTAACCTGTCTGTTTCAACATTTTATTAAAGGAACAGTGAAGTCAAAATTAAACTTGAATGATTCTGTTAGACAATCAATTTTAAAAAACTTTATAGTTTACTTCTTTTATCAGATTTGCTTTGCTCTCTTGGCATCCTTTGTTGAAAAGCATACCTAGGTAGACTCAGGAAAAGCAATCCACTGTTGGTCATTGGTTCATTAGATGTGTTCTGCTATCTTCCAGTGGTAATGTTGCAGCTCCATAATCTATCTAGGTATGTGCATTGCAGCTCCTTTAACAAAATATATCAAGACAATAACGTAAATTTGATAATAGAAGTAAATTGGAAAGCTGTTTTAGATTTCATGCTCTATCTAAATCATGAACGTTTAATTTTGGCTTTACTCTCCCTATAAAATCTTCTTTGTAAAACTATAATAATGGATACTGACAATTCTATGCCCTGTACATGGCTGTTTACTTGCTAGCAGAATCTGTGCTATGCTTTGGTAAATATAATTTAAAAATTAAAAAAGCTTCAGAACACAGGAATAGATAAATTACTATAATTTCACTAGGGAAATTCCTGCACCCAAAAGCCAAATGTCCAGGGTTTAATACCAGGCAGCACCCAAGACCCTGCACATGGACACATTTACTTTGCAGACATGACAGTCTCATCAATATATTTATTGTAGTCTTCTCTCTCCCCCTTGGTTTTCCTGGACAGTTATGAGTTACGCATAGTGCAGGGTGTGTAGGGAGGAACATGCATTGTGCCTCTGGACATCACACATTGCTGCTGAACAAAACTATCCATGTTCTTCCCTGCAAACCACCTTGCACCATGCGTAACTCATCAATGTCCAGGAAAACATGGTTGAGGTGGCAACCCTAGCTGGAAGAGACTTCTGCAAAGAGAGAATCCACTAAGATACATTTTCTGCAATATTCTTAGTGTATCTCTGTATGTTCCCCTGGAGAATATAACCCACTCATTTGCTGACTTCCTCCACTAAAATGCCTTGTCCTCATTCAACTCTACATATTATAAAACAATCAGAGCTACAATTCCTCTCTCAAAAAAGTAAGTTCCTCTGTTTTAGACTTCCAGAGATAGGAAAGTCAAATTTAAACTTGCATGATTCTGATAGATCGTGTCATTTTAAGACACTTTGACATTAACTTCTATTTTCAAATGTGCTTTGTTCTCTTGGTTTCCCTTGTTGAAAATTAATCTACACATACCCTACACTAGTGGGGAGATGGCTACTGATTGGTGCCTGCACTCATTTGTCTCTTGTGATTGGCTAACTAGATGTGCTCCGCTGGCTGCCAGTAGTGCAAATATGTTCCTTCAGCAAAGGATAATAAGAGAATGAATCAAATGTAATAATAGAAGTAAATTGAAAAGTTGTTTAAAATTGAATGTTCTATCTAAATCATGAAATGAAATGTTTGGGTTTCCTGTTCCTTTAACTACACATTCTTCCCTAAAATATCTTAAGACTTTACTATTACTTTTAATAATAACATGCAAACTCTTTGCCAAAGCACTTTCATGTGTAAACTCCACATTGTAGTGGCAAAAGGTATCTGATCTTCTCCACTAAACTCCAGCAGCTATGCGCCTACTCATCGTAAATCCATCTCACCTGGTTAATCACCAGACTTTATTCTGTACCGTTCACTTATATTTCCCCTAATTACTATTAGCTTTGAACAGTCATTCTCTATTCAAACAAATCAGTACTGACCCAAAAACCTATATCATTACTCATGTTGAAGGGTATATAAAAATCACAGCTTTTCATTTGTTACTGTCAACTAAGGGAATAAAATTCCTGTTTTTAATGTGTTTTAGAGATTCTTGGTGAAGGGTTAAATTAAATATTTAATTGGCGGGGGGGATCACTTTTCTCTGTGTGTTTCTGCAAACTTTGGGCTTGTTTCCATTGAGCCACAATTCCGTTTGCATGCATTTGCAAACCGATAAATATGCTGTCGGAAGCAATATCGTTTATCAACTGCTTCCAACGGTCCGTTATAACCCAAATTCGACAACCGGACTCTGGCTGCCAAAAACATTATTGTGTCCCATACAAAGTATTGGAAGCCACTAATCTTTAAATTATACCAGTTTCCAATGCCCACGCAAAACCGTAAATACACTGTCGGAGGCTGCCGATACACTAACAAAAATTACACCCAGTTTAACTAGGTGTAAAACAGGAAAAAGGTGCTCTTTGAGACCTTTTTCCCATTGAAATCTAACTTGACACGTCAAAACCCCTCTATCCGCCATCCCTCCACATCGCAATTTATAATAGATGTATTAACATCTAAACCGCCATGCCCCACAACACAAACTATCTATTTAAACTAATAACCCCTAATCCGCAATGCCCCCACAACGCAAATTATCTATTAAATCTAATACCCCTAATCAGCAATGCCCCCACAACTCAAACTATCTATTTAAACTATTAACCCCTAATCCGCCATTAACCCACATCGCAATTAACCTAATAAATCTATTAACCCCTAATCCGCCAAACCCCACAACACAAATAACTAATATCTAAGCCCCTTAACCAAATACCGCCTAAATAAACCATTTACATAAATTAAAATAATCCTAAATTATAATTAAAATAAAAAAGATAACATTACTTAAAAAAAATTTTTTTTTTAAATTAAGCTAAAATTACAGAAAATAAAAAGTCTAACATTACATAAAAAAATAAAAAAAATAAAAAAAAATTAAACATAATCCTTATGAAAATAAAAAAAGCTCCCCAAAATAAAAACACCCCCTAATCTAATACTAAACCACCAATAGCCCTTAAAAGGGCCTTTTGTAGGGCAATACCCTAAATTAAACAGGTCTTTTACCTTTAAAAAAACGTAGTTCCCCTAACAGTAAAACCCCCCACCCACAAAACCCCCCAAAATAAAAAAACTAACACTAAAAAATTCCTAAACTACCCATTGCCCCTAAATGGGCATTTGTATGGGCATTGCCCTTAAAAAGGCATTCAGCTCTTTTACTGCCCTTAAAAGGGCATTCAACTCTTTTTCAATTGACCAAATCCCTAATATAAAAAAGAAAAAGCAAAAAAAAAGCAAAAAAAAAAAAGCCTAACTAACCCACAGATTGGTACTCACGGTTCCTGAAGTCCGGCGGTGAAGTCTTCTTCCAAGCGGCGACTTCTTCTATCTTTATCCAGGACCGCGGAACGGAAGACCGACTACCACGGAACTGAAGACCGGCGACCGCGGAACCATGGAGCTTGGAGGATCCTCTTTGTACGATTGCCGCCATACACTGAATAGTGAATTTAAGGTACACAATTAAATATGGCGTCCCTTGCATTCCTATTGGGGGGGTTTACTGTTAGGGGGAACTTATTTTTTTAAAGGTAAAAGAGCTGTTTAACATTAAACACTAAATAAATTCTAGATAGAATGATGCATTAAAATAAAAGATTAGTTTGAGAATAACATTTAGATGTATTTTTTATAGTTTTATTTGCTGACAAAATAAGGGCAACGTTTTAGTGTCTATAAAACAATGGGAGCTGCCATGTTGTAACTTAGGTTAACTTCTCTGCTGTGGCTAATTAGAGACAGTTATAAATAGGTCACTAGAGTGTGCAGCCAATGGCTGTGTGGAATATAACAATGTTCTGTACTTCCATTTCTAACAGAAACTGAAAAGCTCACAACTTCAGGTTGGATTTACAGGAAAATGGGACAAATTAAATAATAAAAGTATATTGCAGAATTTTTCTTATGTATACAATTTATCATTTTATATTACCATCTCAAAGTGTTTAACCCCTTAAGGACCAAGGATGTACAGGGTACGTCCTACAAAAACTGTCAGTTAGTGACCAATTACATACCCTGTACGTCCTCTGGGGTTTGAAGCTCTGGAAGCGATCCTGATCGCTTCCAGGAGCTTTAAAGGTATTGCAGTGATGCCTCGATATTGAAGCATCACTGCAATACCTTCTTTGGAACACCGATGCAGAGAGAGACACTCTGTGGCCCTCTCTGCATCGGCCAGCGATGGTGCCGATCGGTGGGTGGGAGCAGCTGCAGGGAGGCGGGTGGGCGGCCCATCGCTGGCAAACTTCCGGCCAGCAGTGGGAAATTGTTGTCGAGTGTGCGCCGGAGTGGCGCACACCCGCAATCTAGTCTGTCTGACTGTTCCAAAAAATGATAAGTAGTGGGAGAGGGTGGTGGGTGAAAAAACTAAAAAGGGATCAGGGAGGGGGTAGAGTATGGAGGTGGGGTGTTCTGTTGAGAACTCCAATTAATCAAAAACTCACTGACATCACTTCCAGTAACTCCTTTATTACCGCAGACCCTTTGGCATATACCCCAAGTAAACCTTGGGGAATGAGTTTTACCCCCCTTGAACCCACCAGGCAGAGGCAAAATAGAAAGTGAAGATAGACGATTACAGGGCCTATCTGATTGGTTGTGAATACTGTCACTCACTGGACACGGACCAATCATATGTATAGAAATACCAGAAGTGATGTCAGATTGGAGTTTTCGATGTATTGGAGTTCTTGACAGAAGACAGTGAGAAACCTAATGTTTGTGAAAAAGTTTGTGAAAAAGTGAACAATTTTTTTTATTTGATCGCATTTGGCGGTGAAATGGTGGCATGAAATATACCAAAATGGGTTTAGATCGATACTTTGGACTGTCTACTAAAAAAATATATACATTTCAAGGGATATTCAGGGATTCCTGACAGATATCAGTGTTCCAATGTAACTATCACTAATTTTGAAAAAAAAAAATGGTTTGGAAATAGCAAAGTGCTACTTGTACTTATTGCCCTATAACTTGCAAAAAAAGTAAAGAACATGTACACATTGGGCATTTCTAAACTCAGGACAATAGTTAGAAACTTTTTAGCATGGGTGTTTTTTGGTGGTTGTAGATGTGTAACAGATTTTGGGGGTCAAAGTTAGAAAAAGTGTGTTTTTTTTCCATTTTTTCATAATATTTTATAATTTTTTATAGTAAATTATATGATATGATGAAAATAAGGGTATCTTTAGAAAGTCCATTTAATGGCAAGAAAAACGGTATATAATGTGTGGGTGCAGTAAATGAGTAAGAGGAAAATTACAGCTAAACACAAACACTGCAGAAATGTAAAAATAGCCTTGGTCCCAAATGGTCAGAAAATGGAAAAGTGCTGTGGTCACTAAGACCTAGATTTGGAGTTTGGCGTTAGCCGTGAAAACCAGCGTTAGAGGCTCCTAACGCTGGTTTTAGGCTACCGCCGGTATTTGGAGTCACTCAAAATAGGGTCTAACGCTCACTTTTCATCCGCGACTTTTCCATACCGCAGATCCCCTTACGTAAATTGCGTATCCTATCTTTTCAATGGGATCTTTCTAACTCCGGTATTTAGAGTCGTTTCTGAAGTGAGCGTTAGACATCTAACGACAAAACTCCAGCCGCAGGAAAAAAGTCAGTAGTTAAGAGCTTTCTGGGCTAACGCCGGTTTATAAAGCTCTTAACTACTGTGCTCTAAAGTACACCCATAAACTACCTATGCACCCCTAAACCGAGGTCCCCCCACATCGCCGACACTCGAATAATTTTTTTTTAACCCCTAATCTGCCGACCGCCACCTACGTTATCCTTATGTACCCCTAATCTGCTGCCCCTAACACCGCCGACCCCTGTATTATATTTATTAACCCCTAACCTGCCCCCCCACAACGTCGCAGCCAGCTACCTACAATAATTAACCCCTAATCTGCCGACCGCAAAGCGCCGCCACCTACGTTATCCTTATGTACCCCTAATCTGCTGCCCCTAACACCGCCGACCCCTATATTATATTTATTAACCCCTAATCTGCCCCCCACAATGTCGCCTCCACCTGCCTACACTTATTAAACCCTAATCTGCCGACCGGAGCTCACCGCTATTCTAATAAATGTATTAACCCCTAAAGCTAAGTCTAACCCTAACACTAACACCCCCCTAAGTTAAATATAATTTACATCTAATGAAATTAATTAACTCTTATTAAATAAATTATTCCTATTTAAAGATAAATACTTACCTGTAAAATAAATCCTAATATAGCTACAATATAAATTATAATTATATTATAGCTATTTTAGGATTTATATTTATTTTACAGGTAACTTTGTATTTATTTTAACCAGGTACAATAGCTATTAAATAGTTAAGAACTATTTAATAGCTAAAATAGTTAAAATAATTACAAATTTACCTGTAAAATAAATCCTAACCTAAGTGACAATTAAACCTAACACTACACTATCAATAAATTAATTAAATAAACTACCTACAATTACCTACAATTAACCTAACACTACACTATCAATAAATTAATTAAATACAATTCCTACAAATAAATACAATTAAATAAACTAGCTAAAGTACAAAAAATAAAAAAGAACTAAGTTACAAAAAATAAAAAAATATATACAAACATAAGAAAAATATTACAACAATTTTAAACTAATTACACCTACTCTAAGCCCCCTAATAAAATAACAAAGCCCCCCAAAATAAAAAAATGCCCTACCCTATTCTAAATTACTAAAGTTCAAAGCTCTTTTACCTTACCAGCCCTGAACAGGGCCCTTTGCGGGGCATGCCCCAAAGAATTCAGCTCTTTTGCCTGAAAAAAAAATCATACAATCCCCCCCCAACATTACAACCCACCACCCACATACCCCTAATCTAACCCAAACCCCCCTTAAATAAACCTAACACTAAGCCCCTGAAGATCATCCTACCTTGTCTTCACCTCACCGGGTATCACCGATCCGTCCTGGCTCCGATATCTTCATCCAACCCAAGCGGGGGCTAGACATCCACTGAAGAAGTCCAGAAGAGGGTCCAAAGTCTTCATCCTATCCGGGAAGAAGAGGCGATCCGGACCGGCAACCATCTTGATCCAAGCGGCATCTTCTATCTTCATCTGATGACGACCGGCTCCATCCTGAAGACCTCCACCGCGGACCCATCTTCTTCCGGCGACGTCCAACTGAAGAATGACGGTTACTTTAAGGGACGTCATCCAAGATGGCGTCCCTCGAATTCCGATTGGCTGATAGGATTCTATCAGCCAATCGGAATTAAGGTAGGAATATTCTGATTGGCTGATGGAATCAGCCAATCAGAATCAAGTTCAATCCGATTGGCTGATCCAATCAGCCAATCAGATTGAGCTCGCATTCTATTGGCTGATCGGTTATTAATTATTGTTATTAATCGGTTAATAACTTTATTATAGTAGCGCTCAGGTCCGGTCGGCAGATTAGGGGTTAATAAGTGTAGGCAGGTGGAGGCGACGTTGTGGGGGGCAGATTAGGGGTTAATAAATATAATATAGGGGTTGGCGATGTTAGGGCAGCAGATTAGGGGTACATAGGGATAATGTAAGTAGCGGCGGTTTATGGAGCGGCAGATTAGGGGTTAATAATAATATACAGGGGTCAGCGATAGCGGGGGCGGCAGATTAGGGGTTAATAAGTGTAAGGTTAGGGGTGTTTAGACTCGGGGTACATGTTAGAGTGTTAGGTGCAGACGTAGGAAGGGTTACCGCATAGCAAACAATGGGGCTGCGTTAAGAGCTGAACGCTGCTTTTTTGCAGGTGTTAGGTTTTTTTTCAGCTCAAACAGCCCCATTGTTTCCTATGGGAGAATCGTGCACGAGCACGTTTTTGAGGCTGGCCGCTTGCGTAAGCAACTCTGGTATCGAGAGTTGAAGCTGCGTTAAAAATGCTCTACGCTCCTTTTTTGGAGCCTAACGCAGCCTTTATGTGGACTCTCAATACCAGAGTTATTTTTATGGTGCGGCCAGAAAAAAGCCTGCGTTAGTTTTTCGGGTCGTTACCGACAAAACTCCAAATCTAGCCCTAAGGGATTAATGTCCCTTTAAGGGTTTTTGTTAGTTTAGTATTAGATTAGGGGGTGTTTTTATTTTGAGGGGGATTTTTTATTTTTATAGGGATTAGGATTATTTTTTTTAATTTTTTAGAATTTTGTTTAATATTTGATGTAATGTTAGACTTTTTTATTTTCTGTAATTTTAGCTTAATTTAACAATTTTTTATATTTTAAGTAATGTTATTTTTTATTTTAATTGTAATTTAGGATTATTTTAATTTATGTAATGGGGTTAATTCAGGGGGTGTTAGGTTAGGGGGCTTAGTGATTAGTTATTTGCGTTGGGTTTGGTGGTTTAGGGGTTAATATATTTAGTAGGTTAATTGTGATGTGGGTTAATGGCGGATTAGGGGTTAATAGCTTAAATAGATAGTTTGCGTTGTGGGGGTGGCGGTTTAGGGGTTAATAACTTTGATAGGTACTTTGCGGTATGGGGGTTGGCGGATTAGGGGTTAATACATTAGTTATTTGGGGTGGGGTTGCGGTTAAGAGGTAGATATTGTGCATGCATTAGGTGTTTGATTTTATTCTAACAGCGAGGAACCGGTAAAATTTACGGTGCCGCACTTTTATGCGGCGCCACATATGCGATCGAATGTAGTGTAAGGTCGGGTTATCATAGTAATCTATTAATGTTGTAGAAATCCGGCATCGGGCGGAAGCGTTAACGCAACGCTAACTTACACCTACATGAAAAGAGCGACCGCTCGCAAAGCGGAAACTTTTTCAATGGAAACCTGGTACTAAAATGGAGCCGTAAATTATTTTTAGCTGCCGGCCGCTTTGGTAGCTTACGACTTCATTTTTAGCGGCTCAATGGAAACGAGCCCTCAGTGTTTAAAATCCCTGTTTTGTGAGTATTATTAACAGCCAGGGGGTAAAATCGCTGCTTTGTTTGTTTTTTGATACACACTGGGGTTTAAAATAAATAAATCACTGCTTAGTTGGGAAAACATATTTAAAAAAGATAAATAGAATAATAAATTTAATTAAAATAGATAGAAAAATACATTTTGGGAGGGCATCCTGTATAGCTTCACTTTTCCCTAGGAATGAGCTACGGTATTTGCATATTTGCGTTTCTTTTAGATTCAATATACATTTAAGCTGTCTTAACAACATTTTATGCAATAAAACAAATATGCAGATGCTCTTAAATGTTATATATTTTTTATGTAATGTCTCTTTAAGCGTAAAGCCTCTATTTAAGTAATTTACAGATGCATAATGAAAATGAATCAGGTATCTCACACTCACTTACATGTGAGTTAAGTCAATTTTATTAGCGAAAGAACAGCAGATGATATACACTTGCAGATAGTAATCATAAAGCCTGTCTGATGAACTGAATGTGGGGGATGTTAGCCCATAATATATTGCTCTGGCCTTCACACATCCTTATAAAACCTGCAGTAAGGCACTGCTAATATTATAATAACAAGCACCATCCAGACTACAGATAATAGGTTTCATCTATTCCTCTTAGGAACCGGATTCTTTACCCTAAAGGCAGCTAGACGATGTAAAGCACTCCCTACTGAGTCACAACTGACAGCTTCAGTAAATATTGTGAGAGGAGAGCTGGAGAGAGAGAGAAATTGAGAGAGGGGGTGAAGGAAACCTATGGGGAGGAAGGAAGTGAGTCACAAGGAAAGAATGATAGAAAGGAATTAAAAAAAAGTAGTGCAAGAGATGAGATACAAATAGAGATGGGATGGAGGGGGCACACAAAGAGAGAGAGAGAGAATGATGGTGTTAGAGAGAAAGAGAGGGTCAAACAAAGTGTGTGTGAGAGAGAGATGTAGAGAGGGAAAAAGCAAGATATATATATATATATATATATATATATATATATATATATATATATATATATATATATATATATAGAGAGAGAGAGAGAGAGAGAGAGAGAGAGAAAGAGAGAGAGAAAGAGAAAGAGAGATAGAGAGAGAGGGAGGGAAGAAAGATATGTAGAGAGGTAAATAACAAGAGAGAGAGAAAATAAGGAAAAGAGCTAGAAAGCGAGAGCGAAGGAGATAGATGGCGTGATATATATATATATATATATATATATATATAGAGAGAGAGAGAGAGAGAGAGACAGAGGTAGAGCCAAAGAAAGAGGTAGGGGAGAAAGAGAGCTAGAGAGAGATGTAGAGTGAAAAAGAGAAGGAGGGAGGGGGAAGAGAGAGCGAAAAAGAGAGGGAGGGGGAAGAGAGAGTAAAAAAGAGTGGGAGGGAGGGGGGAGAGAGAGTAAAAAAGAGAGGGAGGGGGAGAGAGAGGGAGGGGGGAGAGAGGGAGGGAGGAGAAAGAGGGAGGGAGGGGGATAGAGAGTTAAAAAGAGAGGGAGGGAGGGGGGAGAGAGAGGGAAAAAGAGAGGGAGGGGAAGAGAGAGGGAAAAAGAGAGGGAGGGAGGTGGAGAGAGAGTGCAAAAGAGAGGGAGGGGGAAGATAGAGTGAAAAAAGAGAGAGGGAGGAGAGAGAATGAAAAAGAGGGAGAAAGATATGTGAGATAAATATATATGGATAGAGGTAAAGTGAAATGGAGAGATAGAGAGAGATTTTAGAGTGAAAGAGAGAGAGAATATGAGGAAAAGAGCTAGAGAGAAAGGGAAAGGGGGAATGAGAAAGGGAGAATAGAAAGAGTGAAAGGGAGGGAGAAGAGAAAGAGAGTGAGAGGGATGGAGGGGTGAAAGAGAGTGAGAGGGATCGAGAGGAGAAAGAGAAAGAGGGAGAGGAGAAAGAGAGTGAAAGAGAGGGAGGGGAGAAAGAGCGTGAAGGGGAGTGGGGAGAATGAGAGTGAAGGGGAGGGGGGAGAATGAGAGTGAAGGGGAGGGGGGGAGAAAGAGAGTGAATGGGAGGGGGAGAAAGAGAGTGAAGGGGAGGGGGGAGAAAGAGAGTGATGGGAAAAGGGAGAAAGAGAGTGAAGGGTAGGGGGGAGAAAGAGAGTAAAGGGAAGGGGAAGAGAGTTAAGGGGAGGGGATGAGAAAGAGAGTGAAGGGGAGGGGGGAGAAAGAGAGTGAAGGGGAGGGGGAGAAAAAGAGTGAAAGGGAGGGGGGAGAAAGAGAGTGAAAGGGGGGGGAGAAAGAGAGTGAAAGGGAGGGGGAGAAAGAGAGTGAAAGGGAGGAGGGAGAAAAAGAGTGAAAGGGAGGGGGAGGAGAAAGAGAGTGAAAGGGAAGAGAGGGTAAAGAGAGTGAAAGGGAGGGGGGAGAAAGAGAGTGAACGGGAGGGGGGAGAAAGAGAGTGAACGGGAGGGGGAGAAAGAGAGTGAAAGGGAGGGGGAGAAAGAGAGGGGGGAGAAAGGGAGGGGGAGAAAGAGAGCTAAAGGGAGGGGGAAGAATGAAAGTGAAAGGGAGGGGGGAGAAAGAAAGTGAAAGGGAGGGGGGAGAAAGAGAGTGAAAGGGGGGGGGGAGAAAGAGAGCAAAAGGGAGGGGAGAAAGATAGTGAAAGGGAGGGGAGAAAGAGAGTGAATGTGAGGGGAGAAAGAATGAAAGGGAGGGAGGGGTGAAAGGGAGAAAGAGTGAGGGGAAAAAGAGAGAGGGGGAGAGAGTGAAAGAGAGAGGGGAGAGAGTTAAATAGAGGGTAGAAAGAGTTAAAGAGAGAGTTGGGAGAAAGAGAGTGAAAGAGAGAGAGTGAAAGAAAAAGAGGAACAGAGAGAAAGAGCAACAAGGAAATGTAAAATGATGGGAGAGTGATAGGGAAAATAAGAGGGAGAGAGGGTTAGAGAGTGATAGAGACTGAGAGAAAGAGACGGAGGAAGAGAGGATTAGAGAGGTAAAGAGAGAAAGGGAGGGAGTGTCAGGTGAAATGAAAGACAATGAGACAGACTGAAAGAAATTAAGAGAGCAGAAGGAAATATTGAAATGTGTGTGACAAAGTGAAAAGAAAATGGGAGAGGTAAATACAAGAGATGGGGAGAAAGGGTGGGAGGGGAGAGAGTGAAAGGGAGGGGGGAGAAAGAGAGTGAAAGGGAGGAAAGTGGAAAAAGATAGTGAAACGGGAGGGGGAGGGGAGAAAGGGAGGGGGAGGGGTGAAAGAGAGTGAAAGGGAGGGGAGAAAGAGTTAAAGAGAGAGTGGGGAGAAAGAGAGTGAAGAGAAAAAGAGGAACAGAGAGAAAGAGCAACAAGGAAATTAAATAATGATGGGAGAGAGATAGGGAAAATAAGAGGGAGAGAAGAGAGTGTTAGAGAGAGTGGGAGAGATATGACATGGGAAAACCAGAGAGAGAGGCTGAGAGAAAGAGAGGGAGAGAGGATTAGAGAGGAAGGGAGGGGAGAGAGGGAGGGGAGAAGGGTGGGAGGGAAGAGAGTGAAAGGGAGGGGAAGAAAGAGAGTAAAAGGCAGGGGGAGAAAGAGAGTGAAAGGGAGGGGGAGGGGAGAAAGAGAGTGAAAGGGAGGGGAGAGAGTGAAAAGGGAGGAGAGAAAGAGAGAGAGGGGGGAGAGAGTGAAATAGAGGGGAGAAAGAGTTAAAGAGAGAGTGGGGAGAAAGAGAGTGAAAGAGAAAGAGTGAAAGAAAATGAGGAACAGAGAGAAAGAGCAACAAGGAAATGAAATAATGATGGGAAAGAGATAGGGAAAATAAGAGGGAGAGAGGGTTAGAGAGAGCGGGAGAGATATGACACAGGAAAGCCAGAGAGACTGAGAGAAAGAGCGGATTAGAAAGGGAAAGAGAGAAAGAGTGTCAGGTGAAATGAAAGACAATGAGACAGACAAAGAAATCAAGACAGAGCAGAAGGAAATATTGAACTGTGTGTGACAAAGTGAAAAGAAAATGAGAGAGGCTAAAAAATAGGAAATTATCAGAATCATAAGGAAAATAATTAGTTACAGCTGAAGGAAAAAAGAAAAGTAACAAATTATGTAGAACCAAAGGGGAAAATAGGTGAGAGAATGTGAAAGAAGAAAAGAGAAAGTGAATTGTTTGAAAGAACATGAGAGAGAAAATAAACAGAAAGAGTGAAGATTTTAAAAAGAGAAAACTGAGAGAAAAAAATAACAGAAAAAAACATTTTAACAGTCAGAATGATGGTGAAAGGGAAGGGATTTTCCAAAGAATAAAAAGAAGAAACAGAAAAAAAAACAGATAAATAATTGAAGAAAGGAAAAGAGGGAAGAATGAAAAATACAAGACAGAACAAGAGAAAATGAATAGGACAGATAGGAAAGGCGCGGCTAGAAAACAACAGTAAAGTAATGACATGGGCAGACAAAAGCTAATGAATGAACCTCTGAAGGGCTTTATAGGAATAAATACAGAGCAGAAAAGAAAACAAGACGTGGCCTCTGAGAGAGAGAAAAATGTGCTAAAACCTCGGGAATGAGAGCAATGACAAAGCCATACATCAAAGAGGAAAACAATATCATTCTGGAATGATCTGTGCACACGTAGGAAGCACAAAACTCCAGCCTCTAACAATAAACACACGTCGTTTGTTAGGGTTATTTCAACGCGTCGCACTTCTCACCAGGGAGAGTGGAGGAAAATGATCTCTCACCGTCAAATAAAAACAAAAAAAACAATGAATGTCGTCGTAATCTGTTGGGTGGGCGTCCTCTTGTGATCGCTCCCTGAATCACGCTAGACACAGGCTACAGAAATAACCTTCATGCACAAAATGTGCAACTACTATGACGTAATGCATTAACCCTGACGCTAGAAAGGTTTAGGAGAGGATTATATTTGGAATTTAATGAATAAAAGGACCTTGAATAGTGATATAGAAAACAGGGTGATTGGTATGCAGACAAAAATCCCCAGCATATCTGGTCTGTTTCTTACCTGGTTTAAAACACAACTGAATCTGAAAATTCGGAGATGCTCCACACTGATTAGTCAACACTTAGGGCTCTATTTATTATTATTTTTTGAAATACGACTTTAAGTTCTCCTATCAGTTCTCCGCAGCTCGCCTTTGGAGAGGCGCACATGTGCACCATTATTTATCATAAAACCGGTAGTATTTTAATGCCAATTTCCAAGGTCGAGATGCGGCGGATTAATGATAAATCTCTCCATTATTATTACAAATGCACCTTATTCATCATTAAAAATACTAAAAATTTCACTTTTTATTCATATTATAATTTCTTTTTTTTTAAATTTTTTTATTTAAAAACAATTGTTTAAACTACCCTTGGCCATGTATTACAATATTTATACAAACCCATATTACTTTCAATTGTAAATAAATAAACTAATATCTATAATTTAATTAATAATGCATATTTTTGTTACTCCTGTGTAAGAAAGCTTAATTCTTTTTTTAACAATGCTACAATAATAATAATAATAATAATAATAAAAAACACCTGTTTTAAACAATAATACCTTTATCTCCTTCCACACCCCCTGCAGACCTTTTGACTTTGACTTTTATTGCTGTAATATTGCTAGCTTTACACTGATAATCTACTATTGCTTCACAGATAGTAATGAATAGGACAAAAATATATTGAAATCATATATTTATTTATAAAAATAATATATAAAATAAAAATTATTTTATTCACATTCATCATTGTAAAAAAAAGGTAATATACATATTTTTTTATTTTTTTATTTTTTTTGTTGTTGTTGTGTTTTTGTGTTGGGGTATTGTAATGCTGCTTTTTTGTATAAAGGCGTTTGAGTGTTTAATGTTTTACCCTTAGGTTCCCTTTCCCTTTTGTAAAGTATTATGTCCTTAAGAGTTCAGTGATTGTGTAATTTTTATGTGATTTTCTTTTTCAAGAGATTTGTATGGTAAAATATTTGAAAATTAAAAAAAAAAAAATATATATATATATATATATATATATATATACATATTTAAAATTAAAATTGTTACATTTTCAGGCACATTTGACGCACTGATGAGTAGATTTTAATATTTAGACGATTTTCACTGCACCTTGACAAAAATTAAGAAAAACTCCATCTTCTCTCAGGAAAATAAAGGAGTAAATTCAATGTTCTCCACACTGGTTATGGAGAACTTTAGCGGTCGTATTTGGAGATGCAAAATAATGATAAACTTGAATTTCTGAGATTAGTGAGGCGTATTTCTAAAAATAAGACTGAAAAAGCGCATTTTTAAGCTTTATTTGGGGCACATGTGCGCCTTGGCGAGAGAGAATAGAGTGGGAGAATTTTGCGGTTATATTTGCTTAATTTTAGGCATATTTTGCATTGATAAATGGGAGAAAAATTACAACAGCATATTTATAGGCGCAAATGTAGGAGAATTAGAATGATAAAGAGTGCTCTTAAAGGGCCATAATACCCAAATGTTTAAACACTTGAAAGTGATGCAGTATAGCTGTAAAAAGCTGACTAGAAAATATCACCTGAACATCTCTATGTAAAAAAGAAAGATATTTTACCTCAAAAGTTCCTCAGTAGCCACATCCCATTGTAAAGGATTTCTAAGCAACAAATCAGTATGTCTGTCCCGGGACAGCCGAAGGGATGAGCCTCATGCACTCTCATGTTATTTCTCTATTCAGTGTAAGGAAGTTTACAATGAAATCTCATGAGAGTTAAGTGAAATCTCAGGAGAAGACAGTAAAAGAGTTCATGACCTCAGCACTGCTGATGCTGATTGGCTGCTGTTCATTTCTTCATTTTTTTTTTTTACCTGTAGCTGGGAGCAGCTGAGTATACGTTTTTACACAGAACTTACTCTGCTGAGCTGAGGAGATTGTGAGGTAAAATATCTTCCTTATTTACATAGAGATGCTCAGGTGATATTTTCCTGTCAGCTTTTTACAGTTATACTGCATCAGTTTTAAGTGATTTAGTAAATGAGTACGATGTCCCTTTAATAAGCATATGCTTCTATACAGTGTGTTTTTGTGAAAAAGGTGATGATACGCATTGGTTATCAATTGATATATTGGGTTAAGTTACTTTGAGAAACGCAAAGACACGTAGGTATTTACAAAGCTTTGATGTATTTTGCAGCACCCTTTGTATTTACATGATGGAGGTGGTGGTACTCAATACAAAACCCCATAATTCAATGCAAACTAGTTGCCAACATTTGAAAAAAAATCTAGGGGCACTTTACAGCAGAGCCACACTTATTTATAGTTTGCATAGCTTGGCCCACTCAGATCGACCCCCAAAACAAGCAATCTAAGTCTGAAGGGACATAAAACCCAACATTTTTATTCAATGATTCAGATAGAACATACAATTTTTAACAACTTTTCAGTCTACTTCTATTATCAAATTTAATTTGTTTTCTTCTTATCCTTTGTTGAAAAACAGGAAGTTAAGTTCAGGAGCGTGCACGTGTCTGCAGTACTATATGGTAACAGTTTTGCAACAATGTTATACATTAGCAAGAGCACTAGATGGCAGCACTATTTCCTGTCATGTAGCACTGCAGATATGTGCACGCTACCTATCTAGGGCGCGATCAAATATATACGGCGCAGGTTTCGGCGCAAGCGTGGAAACCTGCGCCGCCCGTAATTTCACCTCGCACATCGGTAATTACATATATGGCGCCAGGCATTTCCTAAGTGGCGTAAGTCGAATAAACTAGCGATGTCCAGAAATAAGCATAAATACAAATTTCTGGAGTCACTAGTGACTTACGGCACTTTAGAAACTGCCGGCGCCTAAGAAAATTAAAGAAAATAACAAATCTCCCGTAAAAGTCTAACACGCCTCCCAAAAATAAGCCTGACACGTAAAACCCCTATATCCGCAACCCCCCCTCTCATTACTAATATTAAATGTATTAACCCCTAGACTGACAACCCCCCACAACGCAATATGCCTATTTAAACTATTAACCCCTATATCCACCATCAAACCCACACCGCAAGTAATAACTAAATTATTAACCCCTAAAGCACCATAGCCCACAACGCAATTAACCTATTCAAGTATTAACCCCTAAACCACCATAGCCCACATAGCCTATTAAATGTATTAACCCGTAATCTGCCGCCGCCAACATCGCCGCCACTATAATAAAGTTATTAACCCCTAAACCTAAGTCTAACCCTAACCCTAACACCCCCCTAACTTAAATATTATTTAAATAAATCTAAATAATATTACTATTATTAACTAAATTATTCCTATTTAAAACTAAATACTTACCTATAAAATAAACCCTAAGATAGCTACAATATAATTAATAATTACATTGTAGCTATTTTAGGATTTTTATTTTATTTTACAGGCAACTTTGTATTTATTTTAACTAGGTACAATAGCTATTAAATAGTTAACAACTATTTAATAGCTACCTAGTTAAAATAACTACAAATTTACCTGTAAAATAAATCCTAACCTAAGTTACAATTACTCCTAACACTACACTATCATTAAATAAATTAAATTAATTAACTACAATTACCTAACATTAAATACAATTAAATAAAATAAACTAAAGTACAAAAACAAACAAACACTACATTACAGAAAATAAAAAAATTTACAAGAAGTTTAAACTAATTACATCTAATCTAAGCCCCCTAATAAAATAAAAAATCCCCCCAAAATAATAAAATTCCCTACCCTATACTAAATTACAAATAGCCCTTAAAAAGGCCTTTTGCGGGGCATTGCCCCAAAGTAATCAGCTCTTTTACCTGTAAAAAAAGAAATACAACCCCCCCAACATTAAAACCCACCACCCACACACCCAACCTTACTCTAAAACCCACCCAATCCCCCCTTAAAAAAACCTAACACTAACCCCTTGAAGACCACCCTACCTTGAGCCGTCTTCACCCAGTCGGGCAGAAGTCTTCATCCGATCCGGGCAGAATGTGGCTATGTGGGCTATAGCGGTTTAGGGGTTAATACTAGAATAGGTTTATTGCGGTGTGGGCTATGGCGGTTTAGGGGTTAATACTAGAATAGGTTTATTGCGGTGTGGGCTATGGCGGTTTAGGGTTTAATACTAGAATAGGTTTATTGTGGTGTGGGCTATGGCGGTTTAGGGGTTAATAGACTTTATTAGTTATTGCGGTGGGGGATTGCGGTTGACAGGTAGATAGACATTGCGCATGTGTTAGGTGCTAGTTTATTTTTCCAGGCATTTTCGGGAGTTACGGTGCTCCCATACTCAGCGCAAGGCCTGCTACGGCTGCCTTTTATGGAGAGGTAAAAATGGAGTAAGATTTCTCCATTTTCGCCACGTAAGACCTTGCGCTGGATATTGGATACCGATTTACGACACGGTCCCATGTTAGTCTATGTCAGTAAAAATTGCGAGCGACGGGTGAAATATACGGGCATAACTTGTATGCTACGCCGTATATGTGATACCAAAACAGCACAAAAACCGGTGTTGGCAGCTTTTGCAGGCGACGCTGCATATGTAATGGAGGCCCTAGATATTATTATTCTTTATTTATAAAGCGCCAACAGATTCCGCAGCGCTGCCCATGGGTATAAGGATTAAAAGTACAATGGAGAAACAAGACAATAAGAGACAACATTTTACAGACAAATACAGGGGGAATTGAGGGCCCTATTCCCGTGGGAACGTTACAATCTAGATATCTCTTCAACAAGGAATAACACGAGAACAAAGCAAATTTGATAATAGAAGTAAATTGGAAACTTTTTAAAATTGTATGGTCTGCCTGAATCATGAAATAAAAAATTTCGGTTTCATGTCCCTTTAAATACTAGTAATATAATTTAGCCATACTGATTGCTTAACGTGATAGTAAAGTCAAAATTTAACTTTCATGATTCAGATAGAGCCTGCCATTTTTAAATTCACTTCTAATATGAAATTTAGTTTCTTCCCTTGGTATCCTTTGTTCAATAGAATATGTACATATCCTCAGTAATGTACTACTAAGAACTAGCTGGTGATTAGTGCATTCACACATTTGTCTTTTGTCATTGGCTTACCAGATATGCTCAGCTCCCAGTAGTTATTTGCTGCACTGGATATGACTTTAACTATGTATTTAATCCATTTGCAGGGTTTAAACACATTGGGCTTGATTACAAGTGGCGCGCTAATGTTAGCACGGGACGCATTAAGCAATATAGCTAATGCTATACCCTTCTAGATTGTACGTTCCCACGGGAATAGAGCCTTCATTTCTTACTGTATGTGTTTGTAAATTTTGCCCTGTCTCTTACAAGTTTTATATTGTTTTATTTAAATGAGTTGTATCCATGGACGGCGCTACGGAATGTGATGTTGCTTCATAAATAAAGTATAATAATTATAATAAATGCACATATTACAAGTTGAAAGTAAACGGTTGCACTCGAGCTGAAAGTATTAGTGCGCCTGAATACCTAGCATAAAGTGTAAGGGTTAAAATAAACTGCTCAAACACATCATAAACATATCAAAATACAGTAAACTATAACACTCATTTATACACTTTCTGAGAATTTCTTTTCATACAAATATTCCTAAAAATGTTTTATAAGAGTAACAGGAGATATGGTAAATGACAAGGTATTTCACTGGAAAGCGCTATAATGCATATACGTATGTCACAATATAAACACAGGTAGAGACACTCTCACAAACTTGCTTCTTTGGCCAGGGTGCTGAGTGGAGTATCAAATATATTCAGAAGAAAACAGCCCTCACTGGGCTTGCCAAGAACAGATGTCCTTTATTCAAGTGACGTTTCGTGGAATACATCCCTTCATCAGACTGGTATTCCCCGAAACGTCACTTGAATAAGGGACATCTTTTCTTGTCAAGAATAAGCCAAATATTCAGCACCAGTGTAGCCTGTGCCAGCTGCTAGGCCTCACATCAAAAGCCCCACAAATATAGCAACAACAAACGATAGCAGCAGCAACTGTACCAGGAGTCCCTCACCACAGGATTTTATTTGTGTGCACAAAATACAAGCAACGTTTCGGACAGTGCTGTTCTTAATTATGCTTAAATCTTAAAGGGACACTGAACCCAAAAATTTTCTTTCGTGATTCAGATAGAGCATGCAATTTTAAGCAACTTTCTAATTTACTCCTATTATCAATGTTTCTTCGTTCTCTTGCTATCTTTATATAAAAAAGAAGGCATCTAAGCTTTGTTTCTTGGTTCAGTACTCTGGACAGCAGTTTTTGATTGGTGGATGAATTTATTCACCAATCAGCAAGGACAACCTAGGTTGTCCACCAAAAATGGGCCGGCATCTAAACTTACATTCTTGCATTTCAAATAAAGATTCCAAGAGAATGAAGAAAAATTGATAATAGGAGTAAATTAGAAAGTTGCTTAAAATGTCATGCTCTATCTGAATCACAAAAGAAAACATTTGGGTTCAGTGTCCCTTTAATTATGCATTTATTTTCTTGTCAAGCCCAGTGAGTGCTGTTTTCTTCTGAAAATACATATAAACACATATATATATACACATATCAAATTTGCTTCGTTCTCTTGTTATCCTTTGCTGAAGGAACAGCATTGCACTCCTGGCAACAAGATGAACACATCTAGTCAACCAATCACAAAACACAAATGTGTGCAGGCACCAATCAGCAGCTACCTCCCACTAGTGTGGGATATGTGCGTATTATTATCATGGTAGCTTGAAAGAACTTTTTAGATTATCACTTTCAAAAAGGTCTGCCACCAAAGCCAAATGATGTAGCATGAGCAAGAGGGATATTCAAACAAGTGCGTAGTCATAGTGATAAAATATACATACAGAAAAATATTAAGAGACTTGACAAAATATGTTGATATTGGAAAAAAAGCCCTGCTCCCAAAGTTTACAATCAAGAGATCCAATGGTGAATAAGGCAGAAGGTGTGAAATAATTGGAGTATCAATATAAACAGCCAGACAGATTGGTGGTTTACGTTGGTGGTTTATATTGGTGGTTTACGTTGATGATGAACTTCTCCAAACAGGTGAGGACCGTTGCTCCATATCTTGTCCGCCTGCTCTGAGGCGGCGGACAAAAATCAACCCGATCGAATACAATCAGGTTGATTGACACCCCCTGCTAGCGGCTGATTGGCCGCGAATCTGCAGGGGGCGTATGCTGTCGGCATTTATCTATGGGCAGCGATGTGCAACGGACATGATACGCTACTTCGTATCATGTCTGCTCGCACATTGATAAATATACCCCTTGGAGGTAGAATACAGGACATCATGGAAGGTGTCATTAAATTTAGCATTAGTTGTTGTTTGTGAATGTATCATCAACCTCTATATTATGATTAGACTTAATAAATAAATATAAATAAATAATACATGTTCTGAAATGTTTTTTGTTTAGATGTCGATTATGCACTCTTTCCATTCAATTTTTTAAAGGTTTCTTCTAGATCAAAAATGTTGACTTATTTGGGTAAATGTTTGGAATGAAAAATTTCATATATTAATCATAAATTATATTAGTCATAAGAATAATGCTTAATGTTCTTTATTTTACTTTGTGACTTTTGTCTGAACTTTAGAGACGTTGTCTGCCATATCTTCTTTGATGTGCCAAACACTTATTCATGAGAATTGGGTGACAATTTTATAGATATCTCCGTTTGGCAGACTTGTTTATTTATATTTATGGTGTAATAAACTTTGTAGGGTTCCCAAACTACATAGAGATCAAAACACTTGAAAAAAAATACATAGCCATTTAACCCATTTATTGCTGATACATGATAGGCAAGTGGCAACGTTCTCTTGAAGAACAATACATTAAAGAAATATTGATGCAAGAAACTGTAGTGCTAAATTATGAACACACACTCATCAACAGTGTAGTTTAGCTCTTAGACAGTTTTTCAGGCCTGGCATCAACCTAAGAATGGTGATTGGTTTACTTTGAACTTTGCAATTTAAAAAAAACCCCAAAACAATAGCAAAAGTTAAAAGGACAGGAAACCCCCAAATTTTATTTCGTGATTTAAATAGATTATTACATTTTAATCAACTTTCCAATTTACTTCTATTATCAAATTTGCTTCATTCTCTTGTTATCCTTTTCTGAAAGATCACTGGCAGCTAGCTGAACACATATAGTTAGCCAATCACAAGAGACAAATGTGTGCAGGGCGCAAAAAGCAGCAGCTCCCACTAGTTTAGGATATGTGTGTATTCTTTTTTAACAAGGGATGCTGAGAGAACAAAGCACATTTGAAAATAGAAGTGAAGTTAAAAGTGTCTTAAAATGGCGCATTCTATCTGAATCATGCAAGTTTAATTTTGATTTTGATCCCCCTTTACGTCTTAAATGTCTACTTTATAAAAACTTTCATTTTCAAATTCAAATCAGCCAATAGAATGAAAGCTTTTTCTATTGGCTGATTTGAATTTGAAAATGAAAAATCAGTCAATAGGAATGCAGGGATACTCCTATATAAAGGGGATATCTAGCATTAAAAATTCAGTGTGTGGCGGGTGACCGCATGAAGAGGACGTCAGGGACAGAAGATCCAAAGATAAGAAGAAAAGAAGATGTATGAAGATAGAAGACTGCCGCCAGGATATAGATGGACCGCCGCCACCTCCGCTGCCACATAG
Source organism: Bombina bombina (assembly GCF_027579735.1). Lineage (NCBI taxonomy): Eukaryota > Metazoa > Chordata > Amphibia > Anura > Bombinatoridae > Bombina > Bombina bombina. The sequence continues at coordinate 55,566,408 of NC_069507.1, read as the reverse complement.
GAGTCGTATTCAACTTTGGTGAGTACAGTCTTTGGGGTTTAGTGATAGGCATTTTTTGGCTGTTTTTTTTTTTAGAATAGAGTTTTTGTTTTGTTTCTTTTTGGGCTGCAAAATGGCTAAATGCCCTTCTAAGGAGAACGCCCAACCAAATGCCCTTTTCTGGGCAATTTTTAGAGTAGTTTTTTTTAGATAGCCTTTTTTTCTGGGGGGGGGGGGGGTTACTTTTATTGGAGATTGGCGCAGTGTTTACTTTTGAGAAAAAAGCTAAATCACTTTAGGGCAATGCCCTACAAAAAGCATTTTTAATGGCTATTCCTATAGTTTAGTTCAGTGTTAGTATAGGATTTTTTATTTTGGGGTGTTTTTTTAAGTGGGGCTTTAGTTTTAGAATAGGCATATTTTTTTTTGTTTCTGTAATGGTAGTTTTTTTATTTTCTGTAATGGTAGCTTTTTTTCCACATGCAATGTTAGATTTTTTCCAGCCAGTAGTTTTTTTTTTCCTTTGGTAAGTAAGGGGGTGTAAGGTTAGGGGTGTTAGAGGGGTTAGCTGGTTAGGGATTATTTTGCGATTGGGGTTGTGGCAGTTTAGAGGTTTATATTGTAGCGGGGTACCTTGTAGTGGGGGTTATGGCGGTTTAGGGGTTAATAGTTTAATGGGTACTTTGCGGTGGGGGTTGTGGCAGTTTAGGAGTTAATAGTTTAGAGGAGTGAATTGTGGTGGGGGTTGTGGTGGTTTAGGGGTTAATAGTGTAGTGGGGTATTTTGCAATGGGCGTTGTGGCAGTTTAGAGGTTAATAGAGTAGTTTAGTGCAACTGTTTTGCGTTTGAGCAATCACATTTCGAGGCCGATTTATCAAAGCGCCAATCTCTGCGCATTCGCTGGAGTCAATATGCTCGCCAGACATTGCTGGCGCGAATCTATATACAACAGCCTTATTTATTAAAAAGTCTGTCAAAAACACGTGCGGTTAAGTATGGCGCGATGAGCATCGGACTGTTGATAAATAAGTCATCGATGTCACTGATATTCTGTTTTTTCCAACTTTATACCATTTCATTACTGTCCATGAACAAGCACATTTCTCTAAAGCTTATCTTTTATTTTTCATCTGTTAATGTCCAAGAAATAGCTAGATTTATACCTGAACGAACAATATCTCATAGAAAGTTTTTCTTTCTATTTATTTGTTATACAAAAAATCTGATATATGATATTTCCACATAAATTAATGTAATTATTGTATTCTATAAATCATGATATGCCTATCTCATGTATTCTTCTCCTTTGTTAAATGATTATTAATGCTAGAATTAGTACATATATCTTTGCATGTACTTGTATATATACTGTATATGTGTTATGTCAGAAATCTTTTGCAAACATATTTACATGTCCCTATATTCCTTTTTTGTTCTAAACAATGTTGTCTTTCATATCTCTGTTTTTATTTATACCACTATATGTATATAGTGTAAATATATCATTATTCTGAGTAAGAATAATTACGAATATAACATGTAATCAGGGTATCATATGTATTTATTTGCAATCAATGGATATTTTAAGAGCTGGGCCAGTTTTCTCTCTGCACCTGTGTAACCCTTCCTGGGGCCCCATTAAATATGCATCGCAAATCGGTATCCAATATTCAGCGCAAGGACTTACGTGGTGAAAATAAAGAAATCTTACTCCATTTTCACCTCGCCATACAAGACAGCCGCAGAAGGCCTTGCGCTGAGTATGGGAGCACCGTAACTCCCAAAACTGGCTGCAAAAATAAACTAACACCTAACGCATGCGCAATATCTATCTACCTGTCAACCGCAATCCCCCACCACAATAACTAATAAACTGTATTAACCCCTATATCCGCCATCAAATCCACATCGGAACTAATAAATGTATTAACAACTTAACCGACAACCCCCCACAATGCAATAAGCCTAATTAAACTATTAACCCCTATATCCGCCATCAAACCCACACCGCAAGTAATAACTAACGCCTAGATTTAGAGTTCTGCGTTAGCCGTCAAAACCAGCGTTAGGGGCACCTAACGCTGGTTTTGGCCGCCCGCTGGTATTTAGAGTCAGTCAGGAAAGGGTCTAACGCTCACTTTCCAGACGCAACTTTTCCATACCGCAGATCCCCCTACGCCATTTGCGTATCCTATCTTTTCAATGGGATCTTTCTAACGCCGGTATTTAGAGTCTTGGCTGAAGTGAGCGTTAGAAATCTAACGACAAGACTCCAGCCGCAGAGAAAAGCCAGGAGTTAAGAGCTTTCTGGGCTAACGCCGGTTTATAAAGCTCTTAACTACTGTGCTCTAAAGTACACTAACACCCATAAACTACCTATGTACCCCTAAACCGAGGTCCCCCCACATCGCCGCCACTCTAATAATTTTTTTTAACCCCTAATCTGCCGACTGCACACCGCCGCAACCTACATTATCCCTATGTATCCCTAATCTGCTGTCCCTAACACCGCCGACCCCTATATTATATTTATTAACCCCTAATCTGCCGCCCCCAACGTCGCCGCCACCTACCTACAATTATTAACCCCTAATCTGCCGACCGGACCTCACCGCTACTATAATAAAGTTATTAACCCCTAATCCGCCTCACTCCCGCCTCAATAACCCTATAATAAATAGTATTAACCCCTAATCTACCCTCCCTAACATCGCTGACACCTAACTTCAAGTATTAACCCCTAATCTGCCGACCGGACCTCACCGCTACTCTAATAAATTTATTAACCCCTAAAGCTAAGTCTAACCCTAACACTAACACCCCCCTAAGTTAAATATAATTTTTATCTAACGAAATAAATTAACTCTTATTAAATAAATTATTCCTATTTAAAGCTAAATACTTACCTGTAAAATAAACCCTAATATAGCTACAATATAAATAATAATTATATTGTAGCTATTTTAGGATTAATATTTATTTTACAGGTAACTTTGTATTTATTTTAACCAGGTACAATAGCTATTAAATAGTTAATAACTATTTAATAGCTACCTAGTTAAAATAATTACAAAATTACCTGTAAAATAAATCCTAACCTAAGTTACAATTAAACCTAACACTACACTATCAATAAATTAATTAAATAAAATACCTACAATTATCTACAATTAAACCTAAGACTACACTATCAATAAATTAATTACATACAAATACCTACAAATAAATACAATTAAATAAACTAACTAAAGTACAAAAAATAAAAAAAGAACTAAGTTACAAAAGAATTCTGCTCTTTTGCCAGTAAAAAAAACAAACATACAATACCCCCCCCCAACATTACAACCCACCACCCACATACCCCTAATCTAACACAAATCCCCCTTAAATAAACCTAACACTAAGCCCCTGAAGATCTCCCTACCTTGTCTTCACCACGCCGGGTATCACCGATCCGTCCAGAAGAGGGTCCGAAGTCTTCATCCAATCCGGGCGATGTCTCCATCCAATGGATTATGGAATTCTTAATGGTGCGCAAATTGCCCCTTGCACTATCACCTATCTGCTCCCAAAGACAGATATATAATGGAAAGATACAAGAAATATATAAATTGGTGAGAGTGCGCTAGCAGCAGCAGGGGATGTGTCACTGGTATAGGCAAATATATAAAATCAATAAAGCAAATAAGTGATAAAATACAGGGAGTGCAGAATTATTAGGCAAATTAGTATTTTGACCACATCATCCTCTTTATGCATGTTATCTTACTCCAAGCTGTATAGGCTCGAAAGCCGACTACCAATTAAGCATATTAGGTGATGTGCATCTCTGTAATGAGAAGGGGTGTGGTCTAATGACATCAACACCCTATATCAGGTGTGCATAATTATTAGGCAACGTCCTTTCCTTTGGCAAAATGGGTCAAAAGAAGGACTTGACAGGCTCAGAAAAGTCAAAAATAGTGAGATATCTTGCAGAGGGATGCAGCACTCTTAAAATTGCAAAGCTTCTGAAGCGTGATCATCGAACAATCAAGTGTTTCATTCAAAATAGTCAACAGGGTCGCAAGAAGCGTGTGGAAAAACCAAGGCGCAAAATAACTGCCCATGAACTGAGAAAAGTCAAGCGTGCATCTGCCAAGATGCCACTTGCCACCAATTTGGCCATATTTCAGAGCTGCAACATCACTGGAGTGCCCAAAAGCACAAGGTGTGCAATACTCAGAGACATGGCCAAGGTAAGAAAGGCTGAAAGACGACCACCACTGAACAAGACACACAAGCTGAAACATCAAGACTGGGCCAAGAAATATCTCAAGACTGATTTTTCTAAGGTTTTATGGACTGATGAAATGAGAGTGAGTCTTGATGGGCCAGATGGATGGGCCCGTGGCTGGATTGGTAAAGGGCAGAGAGCTCCAGTCCGACTCAGACGCCAGCAAGGTGGAGGTGGAGTACTGGTTTGGGCTGGTATCATCAAAGATGAGCTTGTGGGGCCTTTTCGGGTTGAGGATGGAGTCAAGCTCAACTCCCAGTCCTACTGCCAGTTTCTGGAAGACACCTTCTTCAAGCAGTGGTACAGGAAGAAGTCTGCATCCTTCAAGAAAAACATGATTTTCATGCAGGACAATGCTCCATCATACGCGTCCAAGTACTCCACAGCGTGGCTGGCAAGAAAGGGTATAAAAGAAGAAAATCTAATGACATGGCCTCCTTGTTCACCTGATCTGAACCCCATTGAGAACCTGTGGTCCATCATCAAATGTGAGATTTACAAGGAGGGAAAACAGTACACCTCTCTGAACAGTGTCTGTTAGGCTGTGGTTGCTGCTGCACGCAATGTTGATGGTGAACAGATCAAAACACTGACATAATCCATGGATGGCAGGCTTTTGAGTGTCCTTGCAAAGAAAGGTGGCTATATTGGTCACTGATTTGTTTTTGTTTTGTTTTTGAATGTCAGAAATGTATATTTGTGAATGTTGAGATGTTATATTGGTTTCACTGGTAAAAATAAATAATTGAAATGGGTATATATTTGTTTTTTGTTAAGTTGCCTAATAATTATGCACAGTAATAGTCACCTGCACACACAGATATCCCCCTAAAATAGCTATAACTAAAAACAAACTAAAAACTACTTCCAAAACTATTCAGCTTTGATATTAATGAGTTTTTTGGGTTCATTGAGAACATGGTTGTTGTTCAATAATAAAATGAATCCTCAAAAATACAACTTGCCTAATAATTCTGCACTCCCTGTACAAACACATTTATATCAATAAACACATAGGTAAAATCCTGAATTGGTTCGATTGTGCTAAACAGCAGCAGGGAATGTGTCACTGATATAGGCAAATGTTGTTTGAATATATTATGAAATCAATAAAGCAAATTTGTTATAAAATACAAACACATTTATTTCAATAAATAAACACATAGGTAAAATCCTGAATTGGTTCGATTGTGCTAAACAGCAGCAGGGAATGTGTCACTGATATAGGCAAATGTTGTTTGAATATATTATGAAATCAATAAAGCAAATTTGTTATAAAATACAAACACATTTATTTCAATAAATAAACACATAGGTAAAATCCTGAATTGGTTCGATTGTGCTAAACAGCAGCAGGGAATGTGTCACTGATATAGGCAGTAGGACCATCAACGCGTTTCACCACTTGCTGTGGCTTTCTCAAAAAGAGAAAGCCACAGCAAGTGGTGAAACGCGTTGATGGTCCTACTGCCTACAGAAATCTAACTTTGCCCAACAAAAGGAATACATAGTGACCAAGGATTGCAAAGGATTGCATTGGCACTATTTTTCTTCATCCAAAACTACAGATACTCTCTGCGCAGAGTGGAAGCCGGATCTACTTTCAGGAGAAAAAATTGGTGTGTGACATCAAACGACTATCAGCGAGGCTGCAGCGTTACCTATGCCAGAAGGTGAGTGGAGGAGACATACCCACAAAGAGACCGAAAGGCATGCAGAGGTAAAGTAGCCGATATTGCCAATTATACACACGATCCAACTACGAACTATTACATCAAAATGAAACTGGGCACTTTATAAACTACAGAACTAAGAAATTATACAGGCACAAGGAACGTATATTTAAAGGAAAATACAATTGGGACTAGTTGTTTATTGAAACGATCCATATATATACACATATTTTTTACTTTACTTCTCAAAGTGTGACTTTACTTTGTTTTGTGTGCAAACAGTCAAATCTTTTGTACCAAAATAATAAGGTGGATTGGTGATATATCAGCTATTCAGCTACTACCGCAACATAAAGAGTGGTGCACCACTATATTTCTAAACTTGCAAACAAGTTGTATATGTAAATCCCCAATTTTCGTTTAACTCTATGCAATAGCATTTTTAAATTATTGAAATACTTGCCTTTACTCTTTAAATTCTTAAATATTTAAGACCGGTCATAAAATTAGGATTTTACCTATGTGTTTATTGAAATAAATGTGTTTGTATTTTATAACAAATTTGCTTTATTGATTTCATAATATATTCAAACAACATTTGCCTATATCAGTGACACATTCCCTGCTGCTGTTTAGCACAATCGAACCAATTCAGGATTTTACCTATGTGTTTATTGATATAAATGTGTTTGTATTTTATCACTTATTTGCTTTATTGATTTTATATATTTGCCTATACCAGTGACACATCCCCTGCTGCCATCTTCTGATCCATCTTCATCCCGCCGACGCGGAACATCCATCCTGGCCGACGACTTCCCGACGAATGACGGTTCCTTTACGGGACGTCATCCAAGATGGCGTCCCTCGAATTCCGATTGGCTGATAGGATTCTATCAGCCAATCGGAATTAAGGTAGGAAAATTCTGATTGGCTGATGGAATCAGCCAATCAGATTCAAGTTCAATCCGATTGGCTGATTGGATCAGCCAATCAGATTGAGCTTGCATTCTATTGGCTGTTCCGATCAGCCGATAGAATGCGAGCTCAATCTGATTGGCTGATCCAATCAATCAATCAGATTGAACTTGAATCTGATTGGCTGATTCCATCAGCCAATCAGAATTTTCCTACCTTAATTCCGATTGGCTGATAGAATCCTATCAGCCAATCAGAATTCGAGGGACGCCATCTTGGATGACGTCCCGTAAAGGAACCGTCATTTGTCGGGAAGTCGTCGGCCAGGATGGATGTTCCGCGTCGGCGGGACGAAGTTGGATCCGGAAGAAAGAAGATTGAAGATGCCGCTTGATAGAAGACTTCAGCCGGATGATGGATCTCTTCAGCGCCCGCTTGGATCAAGACTTCAGCCGGATGATGGATCTCTTCAGCGCCCGCTTGGATCAAGACTTCAGCCCGGTGATGGACCTCTTCAGCCCCCGCTTGGGCTTGGATGAAGATTTCAGAGCGTCATCTGGACGGATCGGTGATACCCGGCGTGGTGAAGACAAGGTAGGAAGATCTTCAGGGGCTTAGTGTTAGGTTTATTTAAGGGGGGTTTGGGTTAGATTAGGGGTATGTGGGTGGTGGGTTGTAATGGGGGGTATTGTTTGTTTTTTTTTACAGGCAAAAGAGCAGAATTCTTTGGGGCATGCCCGGCAAAAGGCCCTTTTATGGGCTGGTAAGGTAAAAGAGCTTTTCTATTTGTATTTTAGAATAGGGTAGGACATTTTTTTTATTTTGGGGGGCTTTGTTATTTTATTAGGGGGCTTAGAGTAGGTGTAATTAGCTTAAAATTGTTGTAATATTTTTATAATGTTTGTAAATTATTTTATTTTTTTGTAACTTAGTTCTTTTTTTATTTTTTGTACTTTAGTTAGTTTATTTAATTGTATTTATTTGTAGGTATTTTATGTAATTAATTTATTGATAATGTAGTCTTAGGTTTAATTGTAGATAATTGTAGGTATTTTATTTAATTAATTCATTGATAGTGTAGTGTTAGGTTTAATTGTAATTTAGGTTAGGATTTATTTTACAGGTAATTTTGTAATTATTTTAACTAGGTAGCTATTAAATAGTTATTAACTATTTAATAGCTATTGTACCTGGTTAAAATAAACACAAAGTTACCTGTAAAATAAATATTAATCCTAAAATAGCTACAATATAATTATTATTTATATTGTAGCTATATTAGGGTTTATTTTACAGGTAAGTATTTAGCTTTAAATAGGAATAATTTATTTAATAAGAGTTAATTTATTTTGTTAGATAAAAATTAGATTTAACTTAGGGGGGTGTTAGTGTTAGGGTTAGACTTAGCTTTAGGGGTTAATAAATTTAATAGAGTAGCGGTGAGGTCCGGTCGGCAGATTAGGGGTTAATACTTGAAGTTAGGTGTCAGCGATGTTAGGGAGGGCAGATTAGGGGTTAATACTATTTATTATAGGGTTATTGAGGCGGGAGTGAGGCGGATTAGGGGTTAATAACTTTATTATAGTAGCGGTGAGGTCCGGTCGGCAGATTAGGGGTTAATAATTGTAGGTAAGTGGCGGCGACGCTGGGGGCAGCAGATTAGGGGTTAATAAATATAATATTATATAGGGGTCGGTGGTGTTAGGGGCAGCAGATTAGGGGTACATAGGGATAACGTAGGTTGCGGGGGTGTACGGAGCGGCAGATTAGCGGTTAATAATAATATGCAGGGGTCAGCGATAGCAGGGGTGGCAGATTAGGGGTTAAAAGTGTAATGCAGGGGTCAGCGATAGTGGGAGCGGCAGATTAGGGGTTAATAAGTGGAAGGTTAGGGGTGTTTAGACTCGGGGTATATGTTAGGGTGTTAGGTGCAGACTTAGGAAGTGTTTCCCCATAGGAAACAATGGGGCTGCGTTAGGAGCTGAACGCTGCTTTTTTGCAGGTGTTAGGTTTTTTCCAGCTCAAACGGCCCCATTGTTTCCTATGGGGGAATCGTGCACGAGCACGTTTTTGAAGCTGGCTGCGTCCGTAAGCACCGCTGGTATTGAGAGTTGCAGTGGCAGTAAATTATGCTCTACGCTCCCTTTTTGGAGCCTAACGCAGCCCTTCTGTGAACTCTAAATACCAGCGGTATTTAAAAGGTGCAGGGGAAAAAAGCATGCGTAGCTAACGCACCCCTTTGGCCGCAGAACTCTAAATCTAGCGGTAAATTATTAACCCCAACATTGCAAACATCCTATGAAAGTATTAACCCCTAAACTGTCAAAACCCACAACGCAATAAACCTAACAAAAGTATTAACCCCTATACCGCCAAAGCCCACAACGCAAATAAATAAATTACTAAGCCCCCTAGCCTAACACCCCCTAACCTAACACCCCCTAAATGAACCAAAATTACCTAAATTACAAAATACTAAAGTTACTATTAAAATAAAAAAAACTAGCACTACTTTGCTGATTTGAATAGCCAATAGAATTTCAGTAGCTCTCATCCTATTGACTGATTTGAACAGCCAATAGGATTTGAGTAGTTTTCATCCTATTGGCTGATTTTAATTTGAAGAATCAAATCAACCAATAGGAATTCAAGGGACACCATTTTTAATTGCGTCCCTTGAATTCTCAATCCAGTGTGTGGCGGCGATCGCACGAAGAGGATGCTCCACGCTCCATGGCTCCGCGGTCGCTGGTCTTCAGTTCCAGGGACGCTGGTCTTCATCTCCGCCCTCCGCTCTGCACCGGATTGTTCCTGGAAGAAGAGGTCGCCGCTTGGAAGAAGACTTCACCGCGTGGGACAGGACCTTCTCCGCCGGACTTCAGGAATGGTGAGTATTAGCCTGGGAGTTAGCCTTAGGTTTTTAAAATATTTTTTGTAATTTTTTTATTTAGATAGGGTGGGCAGTAAAATAGCTAAATGCCCTTTTAAGGGCAATGCTCAACAAATGCCCTTTTCAGGGCAATGGGTAGTTTAGGTTTTTTAAGGTTAGGTTCTTTTATTTGGGGGGTTTGGTGGGTGGGGGGTTTTACTGTTAGGGGGAGTTTGTTTATTTTTTGTAAAAGAGCTGATTATCTTGGGGCAATTCCCTGCAAAAAGCCCTTTTAAGGGCTACTGGTAGTTTATTCTTAGAGTAGGGGGTGTTTTTATTTTGGGGGTGCTTTTTTATTTTCATTGGGATTAGGTATAATTTTTTTAAATTTGGTAATTTTGTTTTTTATTTTATGTAATCTTAGATTTTTTTTATTTTCTGTAATTTTAGCTTAAAGGGACAGTGTACACCAGAATTTTAATTTTGATTAGACTGTCCCTTTAATTTATACTTAGTTTATTTTTAATTTTAAAGTAGTGCTAGTTTTTTTTAATTTTAATAGTAACTTTGGTATTTTGTAATTTAGGTCATTTTGGTTCATTTAGGGGGTGTTAGGCTAGGGGGCTTAGTAATTTATTTTTTTGTGTTGTGGGCTTTGGCGGTTTAGGGGTTAATACTTTTGTTAGGTTTATTGCGTTGTGGGTTTTGGCAGTTTAGGGATTAATACTTTAATAGGTAGTTTGTGTTGTGGGTTAATGGTGGATTAGTGGTTAATACTTTTGATAGGTCTTTTGCGATGTTGGGGTTGGCGGATTTAGGGGTTAATAATTTAGTTATTACTTGCGGTGTGGGTTTGATGGCAGATATAGGGGTTAATAGTTTAATTATACTTATTGCATTGTGGGGGGTTGTCGGTTAAGGGGTTAATACATTTATTATTAGTTGTGAGAGGGGGGATTGCGGATATAGTGGTTTAATGTGTCAGACATATTTTTAGGAGGCGTGTTAGACTTTTACGGGAGATAAGATTTTTTTTTTAGTTTTCTTAGGCGCCGGCAGTTTCTAAAGTGCCGTAGGTCACTAGCGACTCCAGAAATTTGTATTTATGCTCATTTCTGGAAATCGCTAGTTTATCTGACTTACGGCACTTTATGAACTGCCAGGTCCGTATATGTATAAGCCCGATGTGCGAGATAAAATTACGGGCAGCGCGGGTTGCAGCGCTTGCGCTGAAGCCTGCGTCGTATATGTAATCGCACCCCTGATTGCAGTCTAGTTTTAAACACCACCCCTACACAGGTGTTAAAAAATGAGCAGGCATATAAGATGAAATTTCTTAATGAAAATGAAATTTAAGAGAAGGAAGAAAAACACTAATAATAGGATGACATTAAAGAGGTGATATTAATTTCTGCTGTATCTGATTCATGACAGTTTAATGTTAGGTAGACTATCCCTTTGAGCTATCAGTTTAAGATTATATGAATCAAACATCATTCGATTATTAAAATCATTGTCAAAAATATTACACTGTGTGGCCTAATGTCATCATCAATGTTTATCTTTAATACTAATTTCACCTATACATACTTTCAAAGTATATTACACAATATAACAAATGGCACTTACAAGTTCTGATAAGTGATTAAGTATAGAGCAATTTGATTAGTTAGTGATAGTATAAAATGTATATTTAAATCAGATTGGCTGATTTCATTAATCACGTGATTATGCATTTACCAATAAGAAGTTGTGGAAAACTTTACTAGTTTGTGGGTTGTTTAGGAGTTAGAGTATTGCGTCAAATTTGGTGCAAAGTGAAGAGTGGGACTTGTATTGCATGCGTTAAACATGGTGCAAATAGATTTATCCAAATAAGAAAGTTAGCTATATTATGTAATGTATTTATTTCCTTTTTATCTGTATTTCTACTAGTGCACCAAATTTGAAGCAATAATATTGTCCCCTTGCTTTGTAATGAGAGACAAAGATGTAACATAATAAGTAAGGTAACATCTCCCTTCTTGATTTTATTTAGTAATAAGGGCTAAATAAAATCAACTAAAAAAGGACATGAAACCCATATTTTGTCTTGTGATTTAGAAAGAGTATACAATTTTAATAAAGTTACTAATTTACTTTTATTATCTAAGATGCTTCATTGTCTTGCAGCATCGAACATAAAGTTTCTGTGTTTTCAGACTCCCATTGCTTTCTATGGCATTGGAGGCCTCAAGGGTGGGTGTTTGAACGATAGATACGTTGCGTCAGAATAGAAGGGAGCGTACCGGTTAAATGATTGATAAATTGGCAAGAGGGTCAAATAGAGTCGAATGTGATGGCGGATGATCAGTATTCCACTCGAATAACACAAGCATTGATCTGCGTAAGATTGATATCGCGGGAGCGTGTATTACGTCACATATTTCAACATTTGACGATCTTGACGCTTTGTTAACTACGGCTGATCAACTTTGCATCTAATTTGACGCAGAATTCCAGTGTATTATTATTAATTGAAGCATTGATAAATCGGCCCCTTACTGTCAACTTGTGACATTTCCGCTACAGTCACAAGCCCAAAGAAAATATGGGGAGCATAAATTACCGCAAGTTTGTGTAAACTTGTAATATGGATTTGCGCTACTTGTAATATGGATTTAAATGTAAAAAAAACTTGCAATTGCATTAATGCTCCTCCCACTCGTAATCTAGCCCATAGTATTTAAACATTTTTTATGAAAGGGCATTAAAGTTGTTTGTTTTAGTTGTTGCATATAAAAGAAGCATTTTAAAATATACTACAGTTTGCTTAAATTCCTTTGCTGGAAAAATATATATTTTGTTTTTATGCCTATTTTGAGTATTTAAGGCTGACTTATTTGCATATTTGAATACAGCCCAAAGTTAGGGTGATGTTACGTATCCATTGAAGGTAAAGGACGCTCTAAAAGGATGTCGGCCAAGCTAAACATTCTCTGATAATTCTTCTTTACCATGGACTTGTAGTATCAGTTTGCACGCTAATCCTACCACGGTCCCACGTTATTGATAGCGCACCCTGCTCCACTTGTGATCTAGGCCTTAATGGTTACCTTAGCTGCATCAGGGCAAAGTAAATTAAAAGGCATGCCACTGATTACCAAAATGGTTTAGGTACCCCGTAGAGGTACCCGCAGTGTTGCCAGGTGTCCAGAATTTAACTGGCCTGTCCAGTATTTCAGCACAAAAATACTTGACGCTTAAACGTCCAGTTTGTGTTTTTTTAAATTGCTTGAGTGGCAGCTACATTTTAAATGCCATCTATGCCCCTATGCATTATAAATAAAAAAGCAAAAGGTACAAGTGATTTATTTGTACTAGCAGTCAAGGATGTTGAAAACAAAACAAAAACCTTGTCTTATATGATACTGCCAGTCATGGGGTGTTAAAACTCTGCTGAGTGACAATGGGGAAAATCTCTGCTCTGAGTTCACTGGGAACCATGGCGGTGTAAAACACTTTGGGGCCGATTTAACAATGTGCGGACGGACATGATCCGCTGTAGTGGATCATGTCCACCGCACATCTATAAATGCTGACAGCAGATGCTGTCGGCATTTATCATTGCACAAGCATTTCACTAGAAATGCTTGTGTAATGCCGCCCCCTTGCACATTCGAGGCCATTTGGCTGCTAGCAGGGGGTGTCAATCAACCCGATTGTATGCGATCGGGCGGATTGCTGTCCGCCGCCTCAGAGGTAGCGGACGAGGTAAGGAGCAGTGGTCTTAAGACCAGTGCTTCTTAACTCTTGTTTCCGGTGAGCCTGAAGGCTCGTGCAGAAACGGCTGCATACGTCTCCATACGGAGCTTGTTAAATCTGCCCCTTTGTGTGTTCTACTGAGAGTTATAAGGGGTCAAATCAATGCTGTTTGTATGATACTGGCAGTCAAAGAAACAAAAGCATTGCTTTGAGTTTTACTGGCAGCTAACAGGTTAGAATCACTGCTCAGTTGTGAAAAAATATATATAGCGTTGATAACAGCCTAAGGTAGAGCTTGGTGGAAGGGCCATTTTGTAACCCCCACCTATCACCAGTCACCTACCATGCGTACAGTATTTTTGTGGTGGGCAGTGGGCAACCCTAGGTACCACAGGTGGAGAAAACTAGAGTATAGGAGACAAACCTGGTGCAGGGAGGGTATAGGTTTGTTCAGTACAGACACATGAGACTGCAGTTTATTTGCAAAGAAAGATAATATAGGTGCATCACATAAAGGGTCTGATGATAATCAATAGTCACTGCTGGCATGGAGAGAAATTTTGCAAAATCTTTGTTTTTTTTAAGCATTATATTGTAATGTCTGTATCTCTCATTCATACCCAGAGCCCTGCATAGCTACATAAACATCTCTCAAGCTAACATTTACAATTGTATGAGGAACCTCACAGTACTAACAAGATGTCTTACATAACCTCACCAGAGCAGAGAGCTTTAGATCAATGTGCCCAAGGTGATGAGAGAGTGGCAAACTTCCTAGGAAAGTACAGATGCAGAAGGCAGCTCTGTGAGTGCTCGGAAAGAAAATAAAAAAAATTAATGTAGTCACTTTCCATAACAGAAAATGAACTGTGGCTTTAAGAAGGAACATGAGAGAAGGATTTCCATGAGGTTTTGTTCTTTGCTATGTGCATATTCTCCTTGTGTGAGCTGCTTTCCTGCTGGCTTCTTGTGATCTCAGTGCAGCTGTGTTGGCATTCAGCATTTTGTCTGACTTAAACCTCTATTAATATGGAAGACGGCTGGTTACCTTATCCAGAACCTCCCAACACCTCCTCCTGCCAGAAACCTTTTTTCTTCTTCTTCTGACCCTACACTGTGAGGCTGCAACAAAAGGCAGGTTAGTCATAAGCATCTAATGATCCCTAGCAACGTACAGAGAAGAAGCCTAAAGAAATGCTCTGGTACAGGTTTTGTAGAAATTAAATCTGTTTAAAGGGATAGTTCCACATCAAAATATTTTCCTTAAAGGTATAGTAAACACCAAAAATGTTATTTTTTAAAAAGATAGATAATCCCTTTATTTACCATTCCCCAGTTTTGCATAACCAACACTGTTATAGAAATACACTTTTTACCTCTGTGATTACCTTGTAACTAAGCTTCTTCTGACTGCCCCCTTATTTCAGTTCTTTTGACAGACTTGCTTTTCGGCAATTAGTGCTGACTCTTAAATAACTCCAAGTGCATGAGCACAATGTTATTTATATGAAATACATGAACTAACGCCCTCTAGCTGTTAAAAACTGTCAAATGCATTGAGATAAGAGGCGGCTTTCAAGGGCTTAGAAATTAGCATATGAGCCTACCTAGGTTTAGCTTTAAACAAAGAATACCAAGAGAACAAAGTAAATTTAATGATAAAAGTAAATTAGCAAGTTGTTTAAAATGACATGTCCTCTCTGAATCATGAAAGTTTAACTAGGACTTAACTATTCCTTTAAAGGGACATACAAGTGGATGTGCATTTTATTATTGCCCTATTGCCTGAAAAGGAGGTAAACATGCAGTTAAAATCCAACTCTAAAACAGAAATGGCCTACTGGGTGCTAGCTGAACAAATCTGTTTAGCAAATTACAAGAGGCATTTACGTGTATCTGCCAAACAGCTAGCTCCCAGTAGTGCATTGCTGAATGATAACATAAGAATAAAGTAAAAGGGTAGGGAAAGGGAGGCTAGTAGAGCCAGATTAATAATTCTTTACCTAGGACTGTATGGCAACGCCCAGGTGCAAACAAAACCTTATATGAAGGAAAAAATAATAGCCAATGTGCAGACCCTTTAAATATTTAGATAATTATTATCAAAAAGGGAGATACTACAACAACCGCAATTAGATTGTTATAATGCATAGACAGGGATTGCAGCACATATTTTTTATATAATTTTTAATTAGCTTTGTAAAATTCTAAAGCTCCGCTAAAATAGCGGTGTGTATAGATATATACTCATTCCCCACATTCACATATGCCACCCAGCGTTAAAGTTGAATAGAAGGTAACCACTAAATTAAAGAACACATGAATCGATGGGTCAAGAAGCGTGTTTGGACAAATGCACAAGCACAGATTGGCTGTGCAATTTTATTTTAGTTCACACAGAATGAAACCAGAAAAGCAAACAGATATCGACTGTTTAAATTGACAACACCTCCACTAGAGGGTGGTTACGTGTAGGCGTAGACTCCGCCACCATAGTGATCATTGAGGATCTTTGTCAAAACAACACATGTATATAGATAAACAAACAGTGAATTTATACAACCAATATTACTTTAAAGATGAAAAATTGTAATGCTTAAGTCATATGCACTATACCTAAATTTGGCCAAATTGTGCAGAAAATATCCTCAAAATTATTACTGATAGAGGACAATATAGTCTGTAGGGGGCTAGAGAAAGCAACACCTGTAACAGCGGGCACCACCAACTGAATGAGAGGTATCAGGTGTCATGTTATCACATATCAGGATCTATGTTTCTTAACCCCAGTGTATACAGACTAATTGTTGAAAACTTAATAGCAATAAGCAGTATATACTATACATGTACTAGTTGAACAGTATTTCCAAAGACCAATAGAGGTTATGGGGATAGTATATAACAACTCCAGTATTCAGCGGGCACCACCAAATATAAAGGTATCCGGTGTCATGAAAAATATTGATTCTGGATCTATGTTAAAGCTACCCCAAAGTAACTCTTTTTCGGTCTGTTACAGTTGTATAGAGAATGGAAATGAATTACAGCGCATTACAACTCATTTAATACATGACAGTGTCTGAATAGCATAAACAAACGTGTACACAGGTAGTGGTCACCCTTTTCAGGGCTTAGGCATGTCCCATTACTAGGATCTGTGTGTACAGATGGTGCATTTAAAACACCTTCGGATGTCCAGGTAAATGAGCTGAAAATTCAGATGGTAAACGTTCAGTTAATTATACAACCGTGTCTTTGCTTTCTGTAAAAGAACTTCCAAATGGTTTCCGTGTGTAGATAGATTCCAAATCAAACATGCTACAATCTAGCACAGCGTAGACGCCACAGCGATCTGTCCTTCGTGCATGTACTCTCAGTTATATTGAACATAATTCATTATATTTTCACCTTGTATTTAGGAATCAACAAACATATTTATTTATTTTCACTTTTATATTACGTAGAAATTTCTTAAACACATGAATCGAGGGATCAAAAGTATGCATGTAAAGCCTTTAATTTGATGTAGCTCGAAAACATGGACGGAAAAGGTTTTATTTTAGCATACACTGCAATAATCCTCTTAAGAACCAAAGGAAAGTAGGTCTTTTTCTTCTATTCTTATATTTATTCTTATTTTTCCTTTCCGCATACATTTAGATATAATCCTTTTTGTTTTTAAATGTTGGTTCTTTGGAGTTGCTTCACATAACTTATTATTTTTCACTGTGTATATATATTCACCGTATCCTCCTTTATCTATATAAATGGGCTGCGGCTCAGAATATGCTTACTATTGGTTACTACTGCTACAGGTATCCTCCTATAAGCTTAAAGAAGGAGGTATATATTGCGGCTGCAATGGAAACCAGCATCCGCTTTTGCCCTGAGGAAACCCCTGTGCTCTCTGGTTGTCACGTGGGGGGTGAAACGTACGTCGGCAGTGACGTAAGAAGTGGAGACGGACATGCACGAAGGACAGATCGCTGTGGCGTCTACGCTGTGCTAGATTGTAGCATGTTTGATTTGGAATCTATCTACACACGGAAACCATTTGGAAGTTCTTTTACAGAAAGCAAAGACACGGTTGTATAATTAACTGAACGTTTACCATCTGAATTTTCAGCTCATTTACCTGGACATCCGAAGGTGTTTTAAATGCACCATCTGTACACACAGATCCTAGTAATGGGACATGCCTAAGCCCTGAAAAGGGTGACCACTACCTGTGTACACGTTTGTTTATGCTATTCAGACACTGTCATGTATTAAATGAGTTGTAATGCGCTGTAATTCATTTCCATTCTCTATACAACTGTAACAGACCGAAAAAGAGTTACTTTGGGGTAGCTTTAACATAGATCCAGAATCAATATTTTTCATGACACCGGATACCTTTATATTTGGTGGTGCCCGCTGAATACTGGAGTTGTTATATACTATCCCCATAACCTCTATTGGTCTTTGGAAATACTGTTCAACTAGTACATGTATAGTATATACTGCTTATTGCTATTAAGTTTTCAACAATTAGTCTGTATACACTGGGGTTAAGAAACATAGATCCTGATATGTGATAACATGACACCTGATACCTCTCATTCAGTTGGTGGTGCCCGCTGTTACAGGTGTTGCTTTCTCTAGCCCCCTACAGACTATATTGTCCTCTATCAGTAATAATTTTGAGGATATTTTCTGCACAATTTGGCCAAATTTAGGTATAGTGCATATGACTTAAGCATTACAATTTTTCATCTTTAAAGTAATATTGGTTGTATAAATTCACTGTTTGTTTATCTATATACATGTGTTGTTTTGACAAAGATCCTCAATGATCACTATGGTGGCGGAGTCTACGCCTACACGTAACCACCCTCTAGTGGAGGTGTTGTCAATTTAAACAGTCGATATCTGTTTGCTTTTCTGGTTTCATTCTGTGTGAACTAAAATAAAATTGCACAGCCAATCTGTGCTTGTGCATTTGTCCAAACACGCTTCTTGACCCATCGATTCATGTGTTCTTTAATTTAGTGGTTACCTTCTATTCAACTTTAACGCTGGGTGGCATATGTGAATGTGGGGAATGAGTATATATCTATACACACCGCTATTTTAGCGGAGCTTTAGAATTTTACAAAGCTAATTAAAAATTATATAAAAAATATGTGCTGCAATCCCTGTCTATGCATTATAACAATCTAATTGCGGTTGTTGTAGTATCTCCCTTTTTGATAATAATTATATAAGAATAAAGTACATTTGATACTATAGGTACATTGAAAATTCTCTTATAATTGTAGGTTGTATCTAAACCTTAGAGGTGAGTAGTTCACTTCTAGTTATTCCTGTCTATTTGCTATTTACTTCTTTTCTTGCTCTGGGTACAGAGATAGAAGTGTAAAAAGGGACTGCCTGTGTTAGGGCATCTGACAGTTTTAGGTTTGGGGTAATAATGAATGTGGGTTATTGGTCCCCTCACTGCACCATGTTGTGTCACAGCACATTTCTGTACTGTCTGATCATCAAAGAGTTAAAAATGTAAACAAAATTCAGTTTGTTATACGAGTTATAGAATAATGTGCAGGGGGATGGTAACTCCCGAACCCTAGATTCCATGCAATGACCTAAAATATAAAAAAAGCAGCTGCTTTTTTGTGTGTTTGATAAGATCATATTCAGATCATCACCACTCGCTTCTTGTGCTTATTAAACACTAATTGACAGCTAGTTATAACGAACACCCATCAGGGAGTTTTCAATCCAATCATTCTTAACACTGGTGCCTGTTAGATCTATTTCTATGGCATGGCCAGGGCCGGATTTCCCATTAGGCACAGTAGGCATGTGCCTACAGGCGCCTTGCAGTGAGGGGCGCCTGCCTGTCAATAATAAAAAAAAAAAAAAAAAAAAAAAATTTTTTTTTTTTTTTTTTTTTTTTTTATGAGGGCATTTATTTTAGTAAGAATTGTGCTGCCAGGTGCCTACAAAGTCGAGTGTTTCATTGGGAATATGTTACAGCAGTTGAGGGAGCCATGAAGGAGAGAGGGGCAAAGATTAAAACTAAACCCCTCCCATTGAATTTCTAAATTCTAATTTTAAACACATTTGTTGACCCCTGGATTACATATAATCTACAACATTCCATGTTTTCCTTTGAGAGCAACATCATATGATATTTATATTTCAGAACAAAATAAATGTAACATCTGTGTGTGTTTGTACCAAAAATATCAGAGTTTACAAGATTTTTTTCCCTACATTTTATATTTTCTTCCACTGGCTGCACAGGTTGTTGATGGTGATGAGCTTGCATGCTGCTAGTTTTAATATTGCTATTGTTTACACAAAACTGTGTTTGACTCCAACAAAATGTTAAGCACATAGTCAAAGTCATCTCCAGAAAAGCAATACACTAATGGCTTGTCAATAAACATGTCCTATGAGCCCATCTGGGTCTGCACAGATGTGTATTGCTGTCTCAGAACTGACATTGACTATGTGTTTAACTCTTTTGCAAGAGGCTAACACACTTCTCTGCAAGCACTAGTGCAATAATAAAATGCCCAGCAAACTGTCACATTTGATGTCCCTTTAAATAGGGTTTTCTTTAGAATATTTTGCATTAAAAGTTTAACATGATTTGTTTTTGTTATACATAATAGAAATTGTATGGCCATTTGAGTCAAGTGAATATTGATTTTTGGTGTAGCTTCCATTACAACAAATATTGCAATTGGTGTGTGTATTTGTGTATCTCCATAAAAGGGAAAATGTAATTTTACATCTAATATTTATTTTTAGTTGTCCTAAATAATAATAAAAAAAAGTCCTCATTTTTTCCACTTTTTTCTAGGGGGGGTGGGGGGGTGGGGGGGGCGCTTCAGGTTTTTGTGCCTACAGGCACCTGAGATGTAAATCCGGCCCTGGGCATGGCACAAAAAATATAAAAGAGACAATGAACAGGGAAGCGCTGCGGCGCAGTTATATCCCTCTTCAAATAAAGATATTTGAAAGATCCCTCTTTCAAATAAAGATAGCAAGAGAACGAAGAAATATTGATAATAGGAGTAAATTAGAAAGGTTCTTAAAACTGCATGCTCTATCTCAATCATGAAAGAAAACATTTGGGTTTATTATCCCTTTAACACATAAATATATATGTATATAATCATATACATATATATTTACATTGCGGTCTATGAGAACACACAGTTCCCATAGGCCTATAGTTATCAATGTCTGTCGGACCTGATCCGACAGAGTGGATCAGGTCCGACAGACATCGCTGAATACGGCGAGCAATACACTCGCCGTATTCAGCATTGCACCAGCAGCTCACAAGAGCTGCTGGTGCAACACCGCCACCTGCAGACTCGCGACCAATAGGCCGCCAGCAGGGAGGTGTCAATCAACCCGATCGTGCTCGATCAGGTTGATTTCCGGCGATGTGTGTCCGCCTGCTCAGAGCAGGCGGACAGGTTATGGAGCAGCGGTCTTTGTGACTGCTGCTTCATAACTGCTGTTTCTGGCGAGTCTGAAGACTCGCCAGAAACACGGGGCATCAAGCTCCATTCGGAGCTTGATACATATCCCCCATAGACTGCAATGTAAAGGAACTTTTCAGTGCCATTTTTTTTATAACAACCCTCTCCCACCAACTTTAAAGCCCAAAACTGCCTAGTGCAGTTTTTGTTTTTTCTTAAAAAGGTAAAAAAAAAATTTAATAGAAAACTATAATGCCCTCTATTTTGAGGGCATTTGGGACACTTTTAGAGTTCTAATCTCTGGTTAATTTTCAGAACCCTAATTAAAAAAAATGAAGAAAACTAACATTTAAGTTTGGGGGCAATTGGGGGACATTTAGAAAATTAACCAGAGGTCTGACCTCTGGTTAATTTTCAGAGTGCTAACTGGTACCGCAAGCTTGCGGTAGCAGTAACCAGCCACTTGTAATGACTGATTAATTATAGTGCGCAGTGCTCCACTTGTAACCTAGCCCTCTATCTTTACTATGTATTTTAATTTCCCCTGCAACCTAGATTATATAGGATTTGCTAGCAGCAGGGAAGTTATATAAATGCAACTAGTCTATTTAATGCTTCACTAGTATAAGTACAAACATTTTAACAATGATTTTGTTACTGTATTGCATTTATTCTTATATTATATTTATAAAGCTACAAATGGGAACATATTTCACAGCTCCGCACAACAGGGGAACAGGATTACAAAACACAATAACATCAATAAAGAGCGTAGCAGAAGAGAAAAACAAAATATGATGACTTTCCTAGTCAATAGACCTTACAGTATAAAATACGTGAGTAGTTTTCAAACAATCAAATCATATGTCCAATATATATTCCTTCAGATTTTGCATTGACTAGTTATCTCTATCCAACATTATATTCCCTGAACCAGGAGTGCCCATACTTTAAGGTCTGATGATCAAAAACTTGCTGGTATAAAGAAAAATCCTGCAAAATCTTTGGTGAGTTTTTTTAAAGCCTTATATTGTGTCTCTCAATCACATCCAGAACCTGCATATTTAACAAAATTCTAGCTAGGCAAATCATCTCCTGTATATCAGGATGTGAAGGAGAAACAAGCCCAGTGCAATATAGTACTGTATTCACAATACACTTATTTAACTTTCAGAAAAGTAATGTTACTAAACTAGAATCAAATTGCAGTGAAAACATTTTAGTTTAATTTGTATTTGCTTCAAACTGAGACTTTGGGGTAGATTTACCAAGCAGTGGATGCTGCTATCTACTGTGTACTTTCTGGCTCGCCGGAAATGTAAGTTAAGAAGCAGCGGTCATAAGACCGCTGCTCCTTAAAGGGAAACTAAACCCAATTTTTATCTTTCATGATTCAGATAGAGCATGCAATTTTAAGCAACTTTCTAATTTACTCCTATTATCATTTTTTCTTAGTTCTCTTGCTATCTTTATTTAAAAAGCAGGAATGTGATGCATAGCAGCTGGCCCATTTTTGGTTGAGAACCTGGGTTGGTGGGTAAATGTAAGCCTCCAATAAACAAGCGCTATCCATGGTGCTGAACCCTAAATGGGCTGGGTGCTAAAATTTACATTCCTGCTTTTAAAATAAAGATAGCAAGAGAACAAAGAAAAATTGATAATAGGAGTAAAGTAGAATGTTGATTAAAATGTCATGCTCTATCTGAATCATGAAAGAAAAATTTGGGTTCAGTGTCCCTTTAACTCGTCCGCCACATCTAAGGCAGTGGACAGCAATCAGCCCGATCGGATGCAATTGGTTTGATTGACCCCCCCTGCTAGCAGCCAATTGGCTGCGTATGTGCAGGGAGCAGTATTGCACAAGCATTTCACATGATATGCTTGTGCAATGATAAATGCCGACAGCTTATGCTGTCAGCATTTATTGATGCAGGACGGACATGATCCACTACAGCAGATCATGTCCGCCCAAACATGATAAATCGGCCCCTTTATATGAATGCCAGGTGTTCCCATGTTAATTTTACTCTTCCCTGTGAAATTCTCTATTCCATTAATGTCTAAAGGAGCCAGCTCTCATCCCACTGGGACCTTCAGGTTCCGCATTTTTTTAAAGAGAATTCAGTGAGTTCAGCCTCTGTGAATTCTGCACTATAATTTCTCTCCATGCTGATATTTTGATCATCGGGCCCTGATTTGATTATTTTTAAACAAATAAATATTTATATATATATATATATATATATACATAATCTCTATCTATCTATCTATCTATCTATCTATCTATCTATATGCATATCATATAGATACAGTATATTGGTATAGCTATATATACAGGGCTCAAAATTTCATGTCCTAAACTACTAGCCAGGACAAAATGTTACTAACCACTTTTAATCCCACCCACACCACACCCACTACTTCACCCCCCTTTTTATTTTATACGATAACAAATCAAATAATGCTACATACAGTAACACAAATAAGCTAATAGCAGTTAGAAAAATCAACTAGAGGTTCTGGTAGGGTTGGCACCTTTTGCCCAGAAGATTCCTGGACACTTTTTAAATGGGGGTGGAGAGGGTGTGACTTGGGGCGTGGCTTGGGCGTGTGGCTTCTCGCGGCCTCAAATTCAATATGAAATAAAATTTATATACATATATATACACTAGTATATATATATATATATATATATATAATATCTATATTATATATAAAGGATAGAAGGAGGCACTCTCTGGTCTTGTGTACTTTATTAGAACAAGCGTAATGTTTCGAGGACAGACTAATACGCTTGTTCTAATAAAGTACACTTAAAAAGACCAGAGAGTGCCTCCCTCTATCCTTTATATTTAACCATTGGCATCCTGGCAGCTGATTTCAATTTAAGAGTGCTCTTTTCTGGACTTTATATATTATATATAAATAGAGAGAAAATAACTCATTGTGTAATTCATTAACAAATCTAGACAGGCAGGAAGGCTTGTTTTGACCACAGGAAACCTCTGAATTACAGTGTTTCCAATGCAGCAAAGGATTCTGGGTAAGACATACAAATTAGGTTCACAATGACACACCTTTTTACTTCAAGTTTGCTTTTCACCAGATTCCCTTGACGCCAAAGTATCGCTGTTCACACAGCTTATAACTTTAGCTAGGGTTAGTGCAGTGATTCATAACTATACCAGGACAGACTGTTTTGTAATTATTGCTACTCATCAGTTGGGAGAAGGTTTGAATCACTGCTGGGTGAAGTTGATTTTGGGGCAAAATACAACAACATTTAAAATTAGGGGGAGGTAAAAGGTGAGTTTAAAATCCTCTACTACGCACAAAATATAGAGAAAATAACTCATTGTGTAGTTCAATAACAAATCTAGACAGGCCAGAAGGCTTGTTTTTCCCACACAAAACCTCTGAATTACAGTGTTTCCAATGCAGCAAAGGATTCTGGGTAAGATATGCAAATTAGGTTCACAATGACACACCTTTTTACTTCAAGTCTGCTTTTCAACAGATTCCCTTATTATTATATATATTATATATATATATTATAAATTAATATATACAGTATCTAATATATTAAAATATATATATATATATAATAAATATATATATATATATATTAAAATATATACATATATATATATATATATATATATATAATAAATATATATCTATATATATATATATATATATATATATATATATATATATATATATATATATATAATATGCAGTCCATTACATGAGAACACCCTGACTTAGAGCACAATGTGTCCCTGTGGTACATAAGAAGCCTTTCTCCAGGCCCGCACGTCTGTACAGGGAGAATATGTAAATACACAGTCAGGTAACGGGTTTGTACCTCTGTGCTG